>NC_069504.1:679970567-680175567 GCF_027579735.1 Bombina bombina
GTGTGTGTGTGCTAATATGTTGGTGTGTTAGTGGTTTTGGGAGTGTTCATTTCTTTGCAGGTGTGTCTGTGTGTGAGTCTGTGTTAGTGCTAAAGTGTGAGTGTCTGTGTGTGAGGGTGTGTGATTGTCTGTTCGTGTCTGTGAGTGACTTTGTGTATGTGTGCAGGAGTGTATGGGTGTGTGTGTGAGAGAATCCCTGAATTTCTGTCTGCATTAGTAGACAAGTTCACAGTGTCTACGTATACTAGTCTGTGATTGGCTGGTGATTGTCACATGATACAGGTTGCAGGCAATAGGAGAAAAAAAATGTCAGAAAAAAACAATTATTTTTAAAATTCCGAGTAAGTCTTATTGCATTATCTTTTTCTTATGTAGTTATTGATTATGCAATTCTACTGTATTTAATGGACATTTAATGTGTCCCTGTGTGTGTTTCTGGGAAAAGAGACCCATCAAAATATTTAGCTTCATGTCCATTAAGAACTTAATCTGGCGCTAACTGTGTCTAATGTAAACTGACAGTAGAAGCCTGGCAAATAAGCTGCCACTCACAATATGAAGCTTATTAGTTGAACTGGCACTTGCTTGAGAACTGAAACTCAAGTGATTTATCTTGGCAGAAGAGCTGACCCTCACCAAATTGTGAATTAAGTAGAAGCGGTGGAACTCACAGGATGCAACCTGACAGAGGAGTTTGACTTACAATATGAAAAATTACTTAAGAGCTTAAACTCTCAGAAATCAAATTGTCAGTAGGGTTTGCACTCACAGGGTACAAACTTGTCTAAGGAAAAAAAAAAAATAGTATACGAGTTGGATGAAGCTCTAACACTCACAGATTGTGAACTTGCAGAAGAACTGGAGCTCACAATATTTAATTAGGCAGGAGAGTATTTAAGGCTACAACTTGGCAGAAGAGCTTGCACACACAGGATATAACTTAGAGAAGAGAGTACACTGTATAAAAAACATCAGGGGCACAAAATGGAACAGCCTAGTGAAAAAAAAGCTTGGCATGCTCTTAGTGCCAGGAGCACTAAGAGTGCTGACAAAAGCATGTTTACTGACACTATAAACATCAGATAGTATTATGCCTGTCAGGCCTTCAGCAAAGATGGGGATAATGATGCTGAGAAATATTTAGCAATAACCACCACCCCTATGACACATACCCTATTTTAGTGCTTAGTTGAGAATTCTAGGTCCCATTTTAAAGCAGTCCCATTTTAAAGCGCAGAGAACCTTAACATTCACATAGTAAGCTAACAATTTAGATTCCTAACCAAATCCCCTCCAATTTAGGACTTAATTATAAACCTCATGTAAAAAGATAATCCATAAACCTTATTCAGAGCTCATTTGTAGCATCGGAGGCACACCAATTTTACCAGGAAATAGCTCTTCCTGCAGAAGGAATCTTAATTCTTATATACAGTCTTTAAATGTAATCTCTAAATATTGTATTAACGAATATAGGGCTAGATTACAAGTGGAGCACTAATTTATTGCGGGCACGCAAACGGGCAAATTCACCCGTTTACGGGCGCGCAATAAATAACCAACCATTGCAAGTGGCTGGTATTGCTACCACAAACTTGCGGTAGCAATTAGCTCTTTGAAAATTAACCAGAGATCAGATCCCAATTGCCTACAAATTTCAGTATAGTGTTCTTTATTTAAAAATAAAAATAGTAGCATCTTTATTTTTTAATAAAATAGCTGCACAAACCAGTTATAAGGGGTTAAAGTGAGCTGGTGTGGGCTGTTAGAAAAAAAAGGCACTAAATAGTGCCTTTACTCGGAGGTCTTTGGGGCATTGTGTGTTCGCTATAAATATATTTGCTTATATATATATATATATATATATATTTATGTGTTTAAACGCATAAATATTTATGTATATATTCATATACATATATATTTAAATTTGCTACCCCTTAGCTGCGCTAGGTTCTCAAGCCGTGTCTGACGTCATGAGAACAAGTTTCCCATTGAAGCCTATGGAAGCGCGCTCTCATGAGCACAAAGCTTCTGTGCAACTTTGCGTGCACTAGTGTTACTGAGTGGAGAGCAAATATTGGGCTCTTGTAAGCGAAATTTGCGCTCCACTTGTAATCTGGCCCATAATTGATAGGATTTTATTTAGATAGACAGACACAATGAACACAGATGCACAGATATCCATCATATTCAAATGCATGGGGCTCCATTACATATGCGGCATCGCCCGCAAAATCTTGTGCCGACAGTTTTTACGCGATTTTGGTATTACATATACAGCGTAGCAAATAAGTTACACGCGTATATTTCACCCGCCGGCCGTAATTTTTTCTCCCATAGATTAACATAGAACAGCCGCGCAATTTGGTATCCAATATACAGCGTAAGGACATGCAGAATTCAGAAAATCTACTCCATTCTCATCTTGCCACACATTGCAGGCGCAGCAAACCTTGCACTGACTAAAAAACCAACGTAACTCCCTGGAAGCCTTAACAAACACATACATTTAAGCAGCATCTCAAATAGTTAAAGGGGCAGTATACTATGAGATTTGTTTTTTTAAGCTTTATTTGTGTATTTGAAATAGCTGATTTTGTATTTTGAAGCCACAGTCTAATCAAATGCATGTAGCTTGTAGGTATAATCATATCTCATTACTTTATCACATTGTGTACATATACTTGCTTATTTACTTTATATTTTTTCTTAAAACAATCACCAATACTAGGAGAGAACAAAGGGCAATCATAATTGTATTACCTTTATCTCTTTAGAACCCATTGGGAGTGCAATTTATTCTACTGTTAACACAGCCTGGCATTGATACTACAATATATATTGGGACAGTCAAGTCCAAAGAAAACCTTTTTGTTTCAAATAGGGCATGTCATTTCAAACAACTTTCCAATTTAATTCTTTGTGCTCTTGGTATTCTTAGTTGAAAGATAAACCTAGGATGGCTCATATGATAATTTCTAAGACCTTGAAGGCCACCTCATTGCAATTGTGTCAAACAAATCACAAACAACACAACCTCTCACCTGCAGCCTTAAAACACCTGATAATGCACACCTATCAGTAACATCAGTATTATATATACCCATGTGCCAATTTATATTGGATGTGAGATACATTGATTTACATCTTAGAAGTGAATATTACTATATGCATAAACAACTATTGTGGATGTAAGTTATAGTTCAAGAATATGTTATAAACATGATAATATTACCTGTTGTTATTGCCATTTCCACACAGGTCATATTATATGTTTCAACAATATTAGTGTAGTAAAACACACCTTACATGAATGTGTATGACAATGACATGGTAAATAACAGAGGACAAGGTTTATGGTGAACTATAATCATATTTATTTATTTTTAGGCTTCTTGGTTGAGGGAGCTGAGGTGTCTGCAGTGGATTTCCTTGTTTTCCTGGTTTTAGAAGATTCTGGAGTTTCTGCTGGTGTGCTGGCCACAGATGATAGGCTGGAGGCAGTGTCCTGCTGGTGTGTAAAGTGCTCAACCAACACACCCAAGAGTTTATTTTGTTCTCTCCATCTATTGTCCATCTGCATCTGCATATCAGACAGAATTTGCATCATCTGTTACTGGTTCTGAACACTTGCACTTAACAATGCTGCCATGTCCCGCTGCAGCTCTAGGCTATGTTGTTGTATCCTCTCTTGGCTCCTGATGAACCTCTCTTGCCTCCTGAAGAACCTCGCTTGGCCTCTTTGTATGCTCTCAGTGCTTGTTATGAGCCTCCTCTGGAATGCAATGTATTCCTCACCCAGGGGAGAATACAATGGGGCCTATCTATCAAGCTCCGAAAGGAGCTTGACGGCACGTGTTTCTGGCGAGTCTTCAGCCTCGCCAGAAACAGCAGTTATGAAGCAGCGGTCACAAAGACCACTGCTCCATAACCTGTCTGCCTGTTCTGAGTAGGCGGACAGACATCGCCGGAAAGTACGATCGGGTTGATTGACACCCCCTGCTGGAGGCCCATTGGCCACGAGCCTGCAGGGGGCGGCGTTGCACCAACAGCTCATAAGAGCTGCTTGTGCAATGCTGAATACGGAGAGGGTATTGCTCTCTGCATTCAGCGAGGTCTGGCGGACCTGATCCGCACTGTCGGATCAGGTCAACCAGACCTTGTTAAATAGAGGCCAATGCATCCACAGGGTATTGAGCAACAGGGCTTCTAGTTGCTTGTGGGGAATGTTCAGCTGCATCTGCTTGTGCTTGTGGAACAGGTTCAGCTGCATCTGCTTGTGCTTGTGGGGCAGGTTCAGCTGCATCTGCTTGTGCTTGTGGGGCAGGTTCAGCTGCATCTGCTTGTGCTTGTGGGGCAGGTTCAGCTGCATCTGCTTGTGCTTGTGGGGCAGGTTCAGCTGCATCTACTGGTGCTCGTGGGGTAGGTTCAGCTGTATCTACTGGTGCTTGAGGTGCAGCTGTAGTTTCAGATATATTTCCATCTGCAGATGGTGGAGCTCATCCAATGGATGAGGATGGGGGAGGTCGTGCCATGGATGAGAATGCGGGAGCTTGTCCAATGGATGAGGATGGGGGAGCTCGTCCAATGGATGAGGATGGGGGAGGTCATCCAATGGATGAGGATGGGGGAGGTCGTCCAATGGATAAGGATGGGGGAACTCTCATGGTTGATTGATAGTCCCACTGATGACCAGTGTGTGACCACTCAGCCTCTCTAATTGGCACTTCTTGTGACATAGTTTGTGGGTAAAATCCATGACTGACATGAGATTGTGTTGTGGCGGGGGGGTGGTAAATACATGGACCCTTTGTGGCTATCTTGGCTCCCCCTCAAAGCCAAAGGAAGGATATTGCTCTGGCCAGGAATCTTGCCAGGGGTTATATGTCAATGGCAGTGGCATGCTCATGCCTGGGAGCATACTGTTCTTGCGGTTGCCTGAAGACTGGTGGTGGTGTCATGGATGTTTGCATCCTCGTGACAGGAGGTTCTGTGGAGGAGTCAAAGGATGAGAGGGATTAGCACATTTTTCATTTTTTCATCTTTTATATCGCATTGTCTTTCTCACTATTTTTGCATTATTGTTGAGACACATTTTGGACACCGTCACATCAACTTTTTGCACATCACTTTTCCCACAGGAGAGACTTTATTCAGGAGCTTTCTATAGTACTGGGTAGCCTTTGAAGACTTGGAATACCACCCATAACCTGTTAATCAGGGAACACTCATATTGCATGCGGAAACGCATATACACTGACTAACTACAAGCTAATTCAGTAGACATTTAAGATTGCCACTTTAGATTGTCCAAACAAGATTACTTAGGACATTTAAGGACTGTTTTTTAAGAATATTATCTGTTGTCATACTATCCCTCCTAACCGAGGCATAGCACATTTTGTCTATTATGGGTATGTATTGATTTTAATTTTTATGTAACATGGATCCATGAATATTTTTATGACTAATTTTTATGCAATATTTTTATGACTTATTTTATGTGATATTTTTATACCGGGAAATTTCTTACTGGTCACTATTTCATCTTGTATTCTATTCTCTGTGTGTTAATAAATCTGTTAATTATCAACACATATCACCTCAATTTTATTAAACAACCACAACTAAATTATCCTCTGCCCACTTTGAGGCACTCCCTAGACTCTCTTCTTATTAGTACAGTCAGATACAGTATATGTCCATGTGGGCATACATTTACATGTGGCTTGTGGCCTGTGTTACTCTGAAACATGTGTTAGTATTGCACTATTCCACCTCATATCATAAACTGCATTGTGTTAAGTAGCAGTAATGTCAAGTATAATTGTAGATGTTTTTGTTAGTATGCCAAATACCATGCTCCTCATTGTGTACATGAATGTGTGATAATAATGGATGTTATATCTCAAATACATATAATAATGTTGAGTGGGATGTTACTCACCAGCATGCTGTGCTGTGGTTGCAGCCCCTAAGTCACGAGCCCCTGGAAGTCCACAGACTGCTGTGATACTCAGGGACCTGTGTATCATCTCCTGCCAGGTATTATACTCTATATCCAGGGATGGACCACTGCCTGTTCCCTTCTGGCATAGCTTCCTGACACATCTTTTCTTTAACCCGCCTCTTGCAGTCATTCCAGTGCTTTTTCAGGCCCTCCCTCAACAGTCCTCCTCTGCGGGGCCACACTGTTGACGGCATCCTCTACCGCCAACCATGCCATTTTTCTCTTTTTGTCAATGCCTTTGCCCTTCTCCTGCCTGAAGAGGGCACTGTAATTGTCCATGATGGCCCGGACAAGGGCAACATTTTCCGCAAATGAGAAGTTGGGACATCTCAGCCTCTCATCCTCCATGGCCACTTGGCTTCCTCCATGTGATGTCCCTGGTGTGGGTTCCTCCTTATCCTCTCCCTCCTCCCCCCTTCTGTCCCCATGTGCACCCTCTGTTCCTCTCCTGGTCATGCCTTCTTTTTGGGGCTCTCTGGCATCTTCCCTCCCATCATCCCTTCTGGCTCTCCCTCTCCCCACTCCACTTACTCCCTGATGGGGACCCCACTGCTCGCCCTGTCCTCTCCAATACTCCTCTCCCTGCCACTACTCTCCCCTCCTCCCCTCCTCCCTACCTCTCCCTGCCATCCTCACACTAAATCACACACACACTCCCAGTTCAATCACACACAATCACAACCAAACACTCAGCCTATCACACTGTAAAACTCAAATAAAATATGTGTGAGGTGTTAGAAAAAAAAGTGTTGTGTGTTTGTATATGTATGTATGCAATGCGTGCAATATGTAAGAATATGTGTAAGTGTACAAGACTGGCGTAAGATACTTGCGACAACTAAAATGTTTATTTGCGCACATTTCAGAAGATCGCCAGTTTTTCCTACTTACGCCAATCTAGCATCTAACGGTGCAGTATATGTAATACCCCGATGTGCGAGGTGAAATTACAGGCGGCGTGGGTTTCAACGCTTGCGCCGAAGCCTGCTCCGTATATGTAATGGAGCCAGTGGTTTTTGTTGAACTTGCTCCCAAGACAGTTACGTTATTTTGTGTTTATTTTTAAATGCTTTCTTGGGAGAGATCAACAAAATATCAGGAAACACTAATTAAGTATTAATTCCCAAATGTCTTTAGTATAGGTTTTTCTGACGACAAAACTTATCCAGTGAGCAGTGTTTGATGTAACTTCCCAAATGTCTTGTAAAAAGGTGCCATAGAATTATCTTTTTATTTTTTTAATTTTCTTGGAAGCCATATGGGTGGAATTTACAGAAGACTCTCAGCTGGATACTTATGTTCCATATGTTAATCTGTGTACAGATGCTAACTTTATGGCAATTAGAAAGCTTTAAAAGTGAAATACATTTTTAGAATTGCCAAATAAACAACAGCCTTAGTGCTGTTCAGTGTCATTTTAAACAAGCAACTGAGGAAAACACAGTTTACGCACTCTACAGTATAGCAAACTATTTAACAATGATCAATGTACTTATTCATCTCTTGTTTAAAAAATTGCTTTTATATTGTTTGATGTTTTCAGTGCACAACGTGTGGCTGAGATTTGAATGTTGTATACAAATTTTACAAATTAAAAATATCTTAAAAGCATAATACTAGGATTTCTACTGCAGTGGCCCATCTGTTAACAAATAGCAGTTTTGCCATTAAGAAGATTTCTTAAATTTGTGCTATATTTAAAAAGCAATGCAATATGCTGCTGAGCCATATTAAAGTGATAAGGAATACCTCTTCTACAGACTAAATCTGCAAAATTATATTTCTGTGTATATATATATATATATATATATATATATATATACACACATACATTTATAAGAATGCAAACAAAAATATTTTTTTAATAAACTAAATGTGTATATGCAGGGCCACCCTTAACATCTGTCCAGCCCACTTATTCTCCTCTTCCTGTATGCCCTACCCCTGTCCCAACATTTAGTGTGTCCTATCTAAAAAAATAGCACTAAAACCACCTGATACTATAAACACTACTTCATAAACTAAATGCAAAATGTACATTGTACCTTCTTAAACCTTCAACTTAAAGACAGTGGGGCATATGTATCAAGCTCCGAATGGAGCTTGATGCCCCGTGTTTCTGGCGAGCCTGTAGGCTCGCCAGAAACAGCAGTTATGAAGCAGCGGTCACTAAGACGGCTGCTCCATAACCTGTCCGCCTGCTCTGAGCAGGCGGACAGATATCGCCGGAAATCATCCCGATGGAGTACGATTGGGTTGATTGGCCCCCCCAGAGTCTACAGGGGGCGGCGTTGCACCAGCAGCTCTTGTGAGCTGCTGGTGCAATGCTGAATACGGCGAGCGTATTGCTCGCCGTATTCAGCGAGGTCTGTCGGACCTGATCCGCACTGTCGGATCAGGTCCGACAGACCTTGATAACTATGGGCCAGTGTGTGGCCCCCAAAAACACATAGCCAATGAATGGTGCCCCTCTCACCCTGCCCAAAAGGTATACTTGAGCATATGCATTTAATAGCATATTTTTTGTCTATATTTAGACACACCGTATTTAGGGTAAATCAAACCTATTAAACCATATTACCAAAATATATGTACATATATTTGTGTGTATTTGAAAGAGCGCAGTTTGTGTTTGTTGCCATGCAACACTGTTCTAGCAACAATCCACTACATGATTCTATATTTGTCATGCTGAAAACTCATTAAAATATTAGTGATTATTGTATCATATAAACAGGATTTTAGGCATAAGACCAAGGACTGAAATAAATATACATAATCAATTTGCAAAATTTTAGGTTGATCCAATTTTTAAATTTGAGGTATAGCTTAAATGGAAAGGGACAATAAAAACATTGAGATTGTACTGTAAAATGTTTAATTCTATGTTAATTGTTAAACAACATTGCATTATTCAGATAGAGCATGACATTTTAAGAAACTTTCTAATTTACTCCTATTATAAATTTTTCTTCGTTCTCTTGCTATCTTTAGTTTAAAAGCAGGAATTTGAATCTTAGCAGCCAGCCGTTTTAGGTTCAGCACCATGGATAGTGCTTGCTTATTGGAGGCTTACATTTACCCATCAATAAGCAAGCATAACCCAGGTTCTCAACTAAAAATGGTCCGGCTCCTATGCATCACATTCCTGCTTTTTAAATAATAAAGTTGCTTAAAATTGCATGCTCTATCTGAATAATGAAAGAAAAAAAATTAGGTTTAGTGTCCCTTTACTGTGTCTCCTTTTCATGTAATCTAGTTCGGAAAACAGTCGGCTAGATTATGATTTTTTGTCGATAAGGCTTGCGGGGCTAGCGAGCCTTTTTTTCCCACCGTTCCCTTAAGACAACACTGGTATTACAGGTTTTTCTAAAACCTGGCATTATCCGCAAAAAGGTGAGCAATAGCATAGAGCAAAATTTTGCTCCACATCTCACCTCAATACCAGCGTTGCTTAAGTCAGCAGTGAGCTGGCTAAACATGCTCGTGCACAATTTCCCCATAGGAAACAATGGGGCTGAGCTGGCTGGAAAAAAAAACTAACACCTGCAAAAAAGCAGTGTCCAGCTTCTAATGCAGCCCCAGTAAACAAAATAAATTTACCATCATTAAATAAATTAATCCTATTTAAAACTAAATACTTACCGATAAAATAAACCCTAAGCTAGCTACAATATAACTAATAATTTCATTGTAGCTAGCTTAGGATTTATATTTATTTTACAGGCAACTTTGTATTTATTTTAACTAGTTACAATAGTTATTAAATAGTTATTTACAATTTAATAACTTCCTAGTTAAAATAAATACAAAAGTACCTGTAAAATAAATCCTAACCTGTTACAATTACACCTAACACTACACTATAATTAAAGTAATTACCTAAACTAAATACAATTAATTACAATTAAATTAAATAAACTAAATTACGAAAAAAACAAAACACTGAATTACAGGAAAAAAAAAAAGAATTACAAGAATTGTAAACTAATTACACCTATTCTAATCCCCCTAATAAATTAAAAAAGCCCCCCAAAATAATAAAATTCCCTACCCTACACTAAATTACAAATCCTCTTCCATCGACATCCTAAGGAAGAATTAAGGTTCCTTTAAATGACGTCATCCAAGATGGCGTCCCTTGAATACCGATTGGCTGATAGGATTCTATCAGTCAATCAGAATTAAGGTAGGAAAAATCCTATTGGCTGATCCAATCAGCCAATAGGATTAAAGTTCAATCCAATTGGCTGATTGGATTAGCCAATAGGATTGAGCTTGCATTCTATTGGCTGTTCCAATCAGCCAATAGAATGCGAGCTCAATCCAATTGGCTGATTGAATCAGCCAATAGGATTTTTCCTACCTTAATTCCGATTGGCTGATAGAATCCTATCAGCCAATCAGAATTCAAGGGACGCCATTTTGGATGACGTCATTTAAAGGAACCTTCATTCTTCGTTAGGACGTCGATGGAAGAGGATGGCTCTGTGTCGGCTGGATTGAAGATGTATCCGCTCCGCTCCGGATGGATGAAGATAGAAGATGCCGTCTGGATGAAGACTTCTGCTGCTTGGAGGACCTTTTCTGTCTGGATCGGATGAAGACTTCTGCCCCTCTGGAGGTCCACTTGTGCCCGGCTGGGTGAAGACGGCTCAAGGTAGGGTGATCTTCAAGGGGGTAGTCTTAGTTTTTTTTTTAAGGGGGGATTGGGTGGGTTTTAGAGTAGCGTTGGGTGTGTAGGTGGTGAGTTTTAATGTTGGGGGGTATTGTATTTTTTTTTTTCAGGTGAAACAGCTGATTACTTTGGGGCAATGCCCCGCAAAAGGCCCTATTAAGGGCTATTTGTAATTTAGTGTAGGGTAGGGATTTTTATTATTTTGGGGGGCTTTTTTAATTTATTAGGGGGATTAGAATAGGTGTAATTAGTTTAAAATTCTTGTAATTCTTTTTTTTTTTCTATAATTTAGTGTTTGTTTTTTTTCGTAATTTAGTTTATTTAATTTAATTGTAATTAATTGTTTTTAGTTTAGGTGATTACTTTAATTATAGTGTAGTGTTAGGTGTAATTGTAACTTAGGTTAGGATTTATTTTACAGGTACTTTTGTATTTATTTTAACTAGGAAGTTATTAAATAGTTAAATAATAAATACAAACTTGCCTGTAAAATAAATATAAATCCTAAGATAGCTACAATGTAAATATTAGTTATATTGTAGCTAGCTTAGGGTTTATTTTATCTGGAAGTATTTAGTTTTAAATATGATTAATTTATTTAATTGTAGTAATTTTATTTAGATTATTTAAAATTATATTTAAGTTAGGGGGGTTAGGGTTAGGTTTAGACTTAGGTTTAGGGGTTAATACCTTTAATGTAGTACCGGTGACGTTGGGGGTGGCAGATTAGGGGTTAATAAATGTAAGTAAGTGTCAGCGATGTTAGGGATCGCAGATTAGGGGTTAATAAAATTTAACTAGTGTTTGCGAGGCGGGAGTGCGGCAGTTTAGGGGTTAATATATTTATTAAAGTGGCAGCGATGTCCGATCAGCAGATTAGGGGTTAATATATGTATTAAAGTGTTTCTGATGTGGGGGGGCTCGGTTTAGGGGTTAATAGGTAGTTTATGGGTGTTAGTGTACTTTTAGCACTTTAGTTAAGAGCTTTATGTTCCGGCGTTAGCCCATAAAACTCTTAACTACTGACTTTTAAATGCGGTAGAAGTCTTGACAGGAGAGGGTCTACCGCTCACTTCTTCCAAGACTCGTAATGCCAGCGTTAGGCAAATCCCATTAAAAAGATAGGATACGCAATTTACGTAAGGGGATTTGCGGTAGCCTCAAGTCGCGGAAGAAAAGTGAGCGGTACACCTGTACCTGTCAGACTCGTAATACCAGCATTAGGAAAAGCATGTTGGGACCTCTCAATGCTGCTTTTTAAGGCTAACGCAAGACTCGTAATGTAGGCGAGTGTTTTTAAGTTTCAGAACTGTAAATACACACTAGACTTCTCAATGCTAGCCATCCCTCATATCTGTCAAGTATAGCTTCAGTGGAAATAATAACTGTAAAACAATTCAATGTTGCTCACAAAATGGCTGGCTGTGTCTACTCCAGTAACAATCGCTGACTAGCTTCTCCTTATAAGTCAAATAATGTGTGGAGTTAGGCTATTGAAAAGCAGCTGTAGCAAACAAGGAGTTTATTTGTTTTTAAATTTGTTACCTTTGACTGATATGTTCTCCTATAGCAAGACAACAGTCTTCAGTGGGCCTGATATTCAAAACTTCGCTGCTCAGGTGAGATATTCTAAGAAGTCTCGTCTTGAGACATGATTATGTTGCTATATAGTGTTATTTATGTGAAACAGAGACTGCTACATTACAATACAAGGACTAAAAAAAAAAAAAGATTGTGTGTGATTTCTCTCAATGTCAGCCAGGTTATGAATATCAGGCCCAATGTGTATGTTACTCCTTTACATTTTCATAGCAAAATAAAGAAAGTTTAAGAACTCTTTAATGAATATAATATGTGTGTTTTCATTCAAATTCTAGCAACTTTGAAACATGTACAACTCTTTTTCTGAACATTCTAAATTCATTAACTTCATCATTACTTTAGAAAATCTGTAGTATGTGTACCTTCACTGACTTTTTGATTATTTTTTAATATAAGCTGTGTTCTCATAAATTAATATTTCCCAACTCATATAATGTGTCTCTTTTTACGCTTGGATGCAAATAATGTTTTGTAAGTCAAGTAAAATCAAGAAATATTGTTAAAATGAAACAATTTGCTGTATTTATTTAAAATCTATCAATCAGTCCCATTCTTATTTATTTATTTTAATTTTCTCAAGCAAGTGCATAAGGGATTATACGCCTATTCATTGATTTCAGTGCTGTCATAAACACCCATACAACAAAATGACATCACATAAATAACACATTAACAACAGAGAGGGCTTGTTTTTATTAAGTCGTTAAAAATGGAGCGGTAAACTACCGAAGTTGCTGACAGCTAAAGTAGTTTACGGCTCCATTTTAGCATTAGGTTTCCATTGAAATATTTAGTGCAATGCAAGCAGTCATTCTTTTAGTCTATATGTAAGTTAACGCTGTGTTAACACTTCCATCTGATGCCGGATCTCTAAAATCGCACCATAACAAGTTTGTTGTTATGGTAACCCTATAAAGAAAGGAGAATGTGACTTAAATAATAATAATTATTAATAATAGTTATTAAATCAATTAAAAGATTGAGGTCACAGCATATAGACACACATAGCGGCTAGCGCAGCACAACCAGCTTACGCATTTAGGCTCCTAGCCATAATCATAGCCTGATAGGGAACACATTTACATAAAAACGTAACATAATTTTTAATGGTAAAAGAAGCCACCCCCCCCCCCCACACACACACAAAATAGACCAATCATATATAGAAGGCTTGCCTAATCCTGCCTAAAGCACTAAGGAAATATTAAAAATGATACAGTGACGTTGCAGGAAAAATGCAAAATGGTAACAAAAATAACAACAAATTAACAAAATTAGTAGCAGAAAAGTTGTAGAATCATCAACTGAATAAGCATAAGGTACGATCTTAACACAAAAAATATATATATTTATATCCGAAACCTGTTATCCATATGCGGAGTAAGATATGATAGCGATTCTTGCAGACTAGATAAATAGATAAGGAAAGATATATATAGGGATAATGAAAACCTATAAGGGTATTAAACATGCAAATCAAACTCTATGCAAGTAACCCAATATAATAAAATATATTATAATATTATATAGTACACATATGATCAAAGAACACACATATGAGTAATTATTTATATGGAGATTTGCTCTGTTAAGTTCATAGAAAAAATGTGAAATTTACAAGACATACATATATGTAATTGTAAAGATACGTCATACAAATGGAAACTGTGTATATACAAAAAGTAGGGCCAAAGGAAACTATGCCAGCTTCAATTTAGAGCGGAAGGGACCATGTTGATTACTCCTAAAAGTTAATTATATCATATCTGAAGTTTAATCCTTTTGGGACTTTGGTGTCAAGAGTGAAGATCTAATATGCCTCACGTTTAGCCAACAACGAATCCAGATTCCCACCTCTATTCAGTCTATGTACTTTTTCAATGGCACACTATTTAAATAATTTCAAATCGACATTACAGGGAGTGCAGAATTATTAGGCAAATGAGTATTTTGACCACATCATCCTCTTTATGCATGTTGTCTTACTCCAAGCTGTATAGGCTTGAAAGCCTACTACCAATTAAGCATATTAGGTGATGTGCATCTCTGTAATGAGAAGGGGTGTGGTCTAATGACATCAACACCCTATATCAGGTGTGCATAATTATTAGGCAACTTCCTTTCCTTTGGCAAAATGGGTCAAAAGAAGGACTTGACAGGCTCAGAAAAGTAAAAAATAGTGAGATATCTTGCAGAGGGATGCAGCACTCTTAAAATTGCAAAGCTTCTGAAGAGTGATCATCGAACAATCAAGCGTTTCATTCAAAATAGTCAACAGGGTCGCAAGAAGCGTGTGGAAAAACCAAGGCGCAAAATAACTGCCCATGAACTGAGAAAAGTCAAGCGTGCAGCTGCCAAGATGCCACTTGCCACCAGTTTGGCCATATTTCAGAGCTGCAACATCACTGGAGTGCCCAAAAGCACAAGGTGTGCAATACTCAGAGACATGGCCAAGGTAAGAAAGGCTGAAAGATGACCACCACTGAACAAGACACACAAGCTGAAACGTCAAGACTGGGCCAAGAAATATCTCAAGACTGATTTTTCTAAGGTTTTATGGACTGATGAAATGAGAGTGAGTCTTGATGGGCCAGATGGATGGGCCCGTGGCTGGATTGGTAAAGGGCAGAGAGCTCCGACTCAGACGCCAGCAAGGTAGAGGTGGAGTACTGGTTTGGGCTGGTATCATCAAAGATGAGCTTGTGGGGCCTTTTCGGGTTGAGGATGGAGTCAATCTCAACTCCCAGTCCTACTGCCAGTTTCTGGAAGACACCTTCTTCAAGCAGTGGTACAGGAAGAAGTCTGCATCCTTCAAGAAAAACATGATTTTCATGCAGGACAATGCTCCATCACACGCGTCCAAGTACTCCACAGCGTAGCTGGCAAGAAAGGGTATAAAAGAAGAAAATCTAATGACATGGCCTCCTTGTTCACCTGATCTGAACCCCATTGAGAACCTGTGGTCCATCATCAAATGTGATATTTACAATGAGGGAAAACAGTACACCTCTCTGAACAGTGTCTTGGAGGCTGTGGTTGCTGCTGCACGCAATGTTGATGGTGAACAGATCAAAACACTGACAGAATTAATGGATGGCAGGCTTTTGAGTGTCCTTGCAAAGAAAGGTGGCTATATTGGTCACTGATTTGTTTTTGTTTTGTTTTTGAATGTCAGAAATGTATATTTGTGAATGTTGAGATGTTATATTGGTTTCACTGGTAAAAATAAATAATTGAAATGGGTATATATTTGTTTTTTGTTAAGTTGCCTAATAATTATGCACAGTAATAGTCACCTGCACACACAGATATCCCCCTAAAATAGCTATAACTAAAAACAAACTAAAAACTACTTCCAAAACTATTCAGCTTTGATATTAATGAGTTTTTTGGGTTCATTGAGAACATGGTTGTTGTTCAATAATAAAATTAATCCTCAAAAATACAACTTGCCTAATAATTCTGCACTCCTTGTATGTTTGAGTGCAAAATGCTGGACCAAGGGAGTGGAGGATCTGTTTGTGTTAAATGAGGATAGATGCTCTCTCATCCTGGTATTAACATCTCTGGTCGTTAGGCCTACATATTGGATCCTACACTCAGTACAGCCAATTAGATAAATATCATTAGTTGTGAAGTGCAATTCAAACAAGATTCTATCCTATATGTTTTATTTGTAACCATAAAGCTGAAACTTTTGGTCAATAGAAAATAATCGCAAGGTTTGCATTTATTGTGACCACATCTATACATGCCATGAATTAAAGGTGATTTGCTTGGGTTTCAATTGAGTTATTATTATTATTATTATTATTATTATTATTATTATTATTATAATACTTTATTTATTAAGCGCCAACATATTCCGCAGCGCTGTCCATGGATACAATTCATTTAAATAAAACAATACAAGACAAAATTTACAAACACATACAGGAGGGATTGAGGGCCCTATTCCCATGGGAACTTACAATCTAGAAGGGTAGGAGGTTGAAAAACAGGAGGTGAGGACTGCAAGATTGAGAAAGATGTTAATACAGAGTTAGATGAGGAAAATGTTAGGTAAGTGAAATTAATTTATTATTGAGTTGGGTGGTAGGCTTCCCTGAACAGAAAAGTCTTCAGGGAGTTGGTGACAATATGGACCTCAAAGTTGGGTTTTCTTGTAAGCACACCTGAGTCCTTCTTTAACTAGCCCCAGTCATCTGCTGCTAGTAATGGGAAATGTTTACAAATGATTTGACAGATATTATAGTATTGAGCGCTGTAGCCAGTTAAAAGAGTTACTCCCACAAACTCTTTTTCATGGTTTTTGGTATCAGATAGTAAGCAGATAGTAATCTCTCCCTCAAGCGTGATTGAACTGCCAATCTAGCTTTCTTAATATCCCTGAGTGGATATTACCTTTCTTTCAACCTAGTGTCAAGCTTGTTTACCTCATTATAATAATCCCTATCATCTGAGCAGTTTGGTTTTACCCGGGTAAACTGTCCCCTGGCCACTGCATAGGGTACCAGCTCTTCCCATGAAGAAGTGTGTTTCCTGATCTGGGTTTCCAAAACACCCCCAAAGTTAGCTTGCCATTCTCTAATCCTTTTATTTAATCTGTTCTCTGTTATATTCAAAGGTTATTTGGAGACCTACATCATTTAGTGTTTAGCCATTCTACAAAGGGCTGTATCATATCCTCAGGCCCCTTCCAGACAAGGAGGAAGTCATCAATTAAATGCTTATATACCCTAATATGGGACCTTAAAGGGTTTCTATCTGCAAAGATGTGGAAAAAAACAGCCTAGATACAAGTTATCAAACGAGGGAGCAAATGTGGCTCCCATGGCTGTACCACACCTTTGCAGATTGAAAATTCCTTCAAGCTTGAAGAAATTATGTGTTAGCAGAAAAACCACAACTCTGGTGATGAAATATTGAAATTATTCAGAATAATCTGTAAAATATTTTAAAAGAAACATATTGCTTCAACCCCTTTGTCATTCGGTATAGAAGAATACAAGGACACAGCATCAATCGTGAGCCAAAAGGTTCCCTGATGCCATTGGGGGGGGCTTTTTAGCTTTTATCATTTTCTATGGGACACCTAATTTGTTTTGGTTGCCAGTAATGGTGGAGAACATGCCATCGGAAACTTTCGATAAGCATTATGGCTTCCAACAGCATTTTTTTTAGTTTTGTGACCTAGCGCAAAACCATTTTCCAGCTTAATGGAAACAAGCACAGAGTTGGGTAAAGACTGTATAGTTCAATTTTATTAACAAAGCCAGCATTAATATTAAACCTTAAAGGACAACTCAGATGGTGCAACCAGGCCCTAAAACTAAGATCCCTGCTAAGCTAGTCAGGACCCTGGCTTGCATATGCAGAGCCTAGCTACTATGCAATTGAAGACAGGGGCATCAACTTGAGCTCTTTGGCCCATCGTGCCCAGAGGAGCATCCCAGGCACACACCTGGGGATGTCGCTCCCCCTGTAATGGCCATCATTATCTGATCAAACCAACCACATAGCTAGAATATAAATGCACTCACTCCAAATCTTAAGGACCACAGACCATCGAGTCATACAGCATGACTGTCTGGGGGAGTGCAAAATTACTAGCCTGGTCTTACTACCTCTAGGCTTACTAACCCTGTGGGAGCCGAACTGATAAGCAATTCTAATGAAAGCTGTTAATATCATATGTAACTCACATGTCCACAATCCTACCCTAGTCAAAAAGAATGATCTTCCTGGAGTCATTCTGAAGTAATCTATGACTCCAGACTACTCATTAAAAGCCATCCTAAAGTATGCCTACAGGCTGAAATATTTAAATAAGATGACTCTAGAGTCATTCACTGGCTGTTCATGCTTGTGAAGTAATCTGTAAGGTAATCTGCTAATCATTCTGAAGTCATCACTCAGACTTTTTTACCTTAGCTGATGACTTTACAAGCATTATGATTATGTTCAAATTACTTCTAAAGTAGTTATATGATCATCAAATAACTCCGGGATGGTCTCTAAAGTATTCCTATTTTTCTTGGGTAAGTATCAAGGCAGTATTATATGTAAATATTTTTCTGTTGGAAGGTCCTGCGTGTCCTCAGATGTTTTTGCATACTATTATATGAATGAAAGCTTATATGCCTTACTGTCCAGAGACAATACTGACTTTTCAGTTAGCATTAATTAAATCACTTGCTAATTGGTGGCTAAATATAGCCACCAATCAGCAAGCGCTACTCAGGTGCTGAATCGAAACTGGCCTGTAAGCTTACATTCCTGCTTTTCAAATAATAATAATAATTTTTTTTTAATTTTTTTTTAAATTAAGCTAGCAAAGCTGAATTAATTTGAGATTTAAAACAAAGCAGGTACTTTACATTGGAAAACAATAGATCTCCTATTCCAGTTTGTCCAAAAAACCTTATATGGTTTTTAAACACCTTTAAGCTTTTGTGTAAAAATTGTACATTGTCCCACATTCCCCAGAGAGGCAAAAAAAATCTGTAACCTGCAACCTGCAAATGCTGCATACCAAAGAGTTGGTAGACAATCTGCAGCATTGAAAAAACCTAGGTTAAAAATGTTACTTATTGTCCTCTCCAGCGAACGTGGGCAAAGCTGAATTTTTACACAAATGAAAAATATGTTTAATGTGTATTTAAAACAATTGTTTAAATATATTAGAGATTCATTCCTGCATTGCAAAAAAATATTTAAACAAAATTTTAAACTGTGATTTAGCAACATCACTGCTTTGCAGTCTAGAAATACACCCATTGAAAAGCCTTTTTTTCTATATTTTTATCTTATCTCCTATGCTATTGTCAGTTTGGAACAAATAAAAATAAGCTTCTGTACATATTAAGAGATGTTTGTGCATAGGGTTGCCAGGTATCTGCGACAAAAATACTGGACAGATAAGCGGGTTGGGGGGGGGGGGTTGAAAAAAATAATAATGCATGTATATATATATATATAACTACAAAAAGATCCACAAGTAAACCTTATCTAGCAACCCCAATTCAAGCCTATAAATTAAATGAATATAGGAACCGTCAACCTCCAAAAATAGACACTACTAAGGATACTGGTAAATAATATATATTTATTTAATTGATGTGCAAAAAAGATTATGTACAACAAGAAAAAAACACACATTAATTGGTCATAAAGTTGATAAGCATATGCAATTCATTCATTACCCAAGAAACAGGGGTACCCAGAGTACTATTAAATTGATTTTTAAGCCAGCAAGTAGACAATTAGATCTCCACATATGATAAGTTCACCAAAGCAAATCTCCACATAAAACATCCTTGCAAATGAGGCTGCCACTTGCGAATACACGGTAACTGCATATAAGTATACCGCAACTAGATATCCCCAAATTCACTCCTTCACTCCCTATGTGGCCAGGTAAAGTATGTCCCAGTGGACTAGTAATTAACCATTATGGGGGCTATAAGATTGTGTTCATATCTCATCCAAATCTTTGTCCTGTACCCTTACTCGTTAGTATAAAGTAAGTTTGACTAATGCCAAAAAGGGACAGATACACAGATAAATCCATAACAACAGGAGAGAAGTTGCACAGCGCTTATCCCATGCAGCGTCTTCTTCGTATTACCTGTTCTGTTGAGATGACTGTATTCACCCCCTAGGCCATAAAGCTCTGCTTACCCTTCATAGGTACATGATAGAACTGTCCATGGCTTACATAGGGAGACTCACAGAGGTTTCCTGGGTGCAGATTAAAGTGAAAACTCTGTAATTCCAGACAGCATGGAAGTCGTCAAACAGCCGATACAGACTCTGCTACACGTGTTTCACCCTACGTCACTTGGGGTTTCCTTAGGCACAATTAATCGATTAATTGTGACTGAGGAAACCCCAAGTGATGTAGGGTGAAACACGTGTAGCAGAGTCTGTATATATAATGAGACTGAATGGGTAGATATACATTTATATCCTAAACCGGATTACAAATCAATTGAAAATTTAGCTGCCCCTTAAATAATGTCTGTATACAAGACAATGGGAAGCTGACAGCAGACTTTCCAAATGCAGACAATGAAGTAAATGTCTATATATATATACACACTCTCCTTATGTACAAGTCCTGAGCTTGAACGTAACTTGGATAATAAAAGTGCACAAGCAGTAGTGGTAAAACAATGTAAAAGCAGTCTATGTTCAACGGCATGTAGCCGTGTAAACTCACCACACCAGGGTATGTGCAAAATCCAATTCTAGGAAATTAAAGTTCCATCGCTCAGGGCCGCTCGCATCCACAGCGGCGTGTGTGTAGCTGAAGGAGGTGTGTTCGGTCACGTGGCATCCTCGACCAATAAGTAAAGTGTAATTTACTCTGGATCTGGGGCAGTCCGGGAGCTCCCTCAGCCTGCAGTTTGCCTGGTCCTTGTATAGGCAACAGAAAAGATAATATACCGAGGCAGAGGGTGAAGTAAAATTCTTTCTTTATTGCAAATTTCAATAGGATAAAAAAAACTAGACATGTGCATGGCGAAAAAATTCGGTTCGGTTCGGATCGATTCAGAATTTTTAGAAGTTCGGTTCGGATCGATTCTAATTCGGAAAATTTTTAATCGATTTGTTTCAGATTCTTTTCGGATTCATTCGGATTCGAAGAAATTCGGCTGGATTCGGTTCGATTCGGTTCGGAAATTCGGAATTTCGGTAAGTGTTAGGTGGGATTAGACTAGTATTATGTACTGTATATTAGTTGTAACCCATAGCAGAGTGATATAACCTAATATACTGTACAATACTAGTGTAATCCATGGCCATCCGAATTTACCGAATAAATCCGAAGTAATTCGGATTTATTCGTGAAATTTGGCAGTATTTTAATTCGGAAATTCGGTTCTATCCGGAACTAGGAGGTCCATGTAAAACAGTGCACACGTACAAGTAGTACAAGTATGCTAACATGTTTCGGCACAAGACCGTAATTGTAGCTGACAAATACACCTGTGTTTGAAATTTAAGATCAATACTCTAAGCTAATTGGTAGACTGCTATCCAATCCGATGGCAGTCAGTTTTGGTGTGTACGTTACCAAGTTGCATAATGAAAAACTACGCTATGAAAGTATGTTTGAACCTTAATAAAAGATTCCACAGAAAATGTGAAAGAATGTATATTCAGTAAGTAACATCATAGCTAAAGGATGTCAGAGTTTACGTAAAAGGGGATTTTATATATGTGTGTATGCAAAATATATATAAAGTCTAAAAAGAAAAAAATGGGAGAAAAGCGCAGACTCAAATGTAGAGTAAAAGAAATCAATTTAATGCACATCTAACAAGTGGCAGCTCACAAAGTTAAAAATATAAGCAGGCACATAACGCAATCAGTATGTGTAACAAAAGGTAACTTATCCCCCTTCACATGGATACATGGCATACAACTCCAAAAGACTGCTGTCCCCAGGTCCTGGGTAGATGATATCAATCTGCAGTCCAAAGTGGATGTCGATATTCACAAAGGGTGTCCGGTATATCCAAATCCAGTGTGAACAAAGTGTGACAAGTCCGTATAGTATACAATTCGTACGATGGGGTATAATTACATTCACGTTACCTTGACAAACAAGATCCTCGGTTCACAAGCCGTTTAGTTCCCCTCTGCAGACAGGGAACTACGGCGGCCTCACAGGATCAAACGCAAAAAGGGCCGGGTCTCTACTCGTTCTGTCCCTGCATGGCGGGACTTTCTGAAGAGTGATTTCCCTTGGTAGTAGTGTGCTTGTGTGCTTATAAGGGAAACTACGGGCGAAGGCAGAAATATACGAGCGTAACTTCTAGGTTACGCCGTATATGTGATGTGATACCAAACCAGGGCAAATTTCTGCGTCGCCGGCTTTTGAGGGCGACTCTGCATATCGGATCGGGCCCCAGATATTTTAAAACCATTTAGCTTATAGGTTTAGCGCTACTGTGTGTACTTTCTTATACTTAAGTTCATGTAATATATATATATATCTCTTAATGGATCAATGCATGTTGAGGGTGTATCAGATAGATTACACAAAGTTTGTGCACAATTACATACATATATATACCATATTAAAAGTCAGATAGTGTGTGACACCCAATGCAACTGTGGACAATATTGGACATCTATTAAAATAGTGTCAAATTATTGGATGTATCTACATTAGGCATAAAGCTAGTAGAACTGTGGGGTTATACTTAATATTATTAAAACCCACTCGTACCATATATCGTATAAAAGACCACTGAAAGTCAATAGCCCCTGATAAATCAGGGGTTTATGACTAAGAAATGTCTAAAACACAATTGACTAATTGAGCAATATCAACAAATGCATAATATATTTACACACAATGAAATGGAATGGTTAGTAAAAGAAAAAGCAGCATACACTTATATATGGAGGCAATACATAGATCTATACACATATGCGGGGTCTACGAGACAATATCAGATTACAGATGCAATAGATGTGAGAAAAGCATACATGTAATCACTTGAAATAATATGTACAAATAAAGATACTCAAATATGCTGATAGGGCGATAAGGAAACCAGGTTGGGAAGAGATATCTATCTATCTATCTATCTATCTATATATATATATATATATATATATATATATATATGCCTGGCTATAATCTTATTTCCAATAATTGCTTGAATCATATTCGGAATTGAGGTCTGTAGAAACCTGTGTCCGCAGTTTAAAGATCCAACACATCTCTCTCTTCCCAAGCATCTTACCTCTGTCTCCTCCCCTCGAGGGGTAGCCTATCTGTTCAATTATTTGCCATCTGAATGTCGTGTTACACTTCTGATGTATGCAAGTAAAATGTTTGACCAAAGGAGTACTCCTATCTTTATGGTTAAAAGGTGATTCCTTATACGTGTATTTACATCAGTAGTGGTTAAACCTACATATTGAAGATGGCATTCTATGCAGGTTAAAAGATAAATGACGTAAGATGCGGTACAGTTAAGACAAGTGTCTATAAAGTAGGTCTCTCCTGTAACCTCAGCGCAAAAGCTCTCAGAGAAAATGCAGATTTCACAAGGTCTACATCTAGACCTACCACATCTATACATCCCTTTATGGGTCAACTAAGAGCCACTTTGTGAAGGAGTCAATCAAGGTAATTCAGCTGGAGCAAGGAGATTACCCAGGGTTTTGCATCTCCTGTAGGAGCAACGTAGACCATCATTACCACAGTTAACCAATTTGTCATCAGCTGACAGCATGTTGAAATGTTTCTTGACTATTTTACAAATAGCACTATATTCATTACTAAAGTCTGTCACAAATGTGACTCTGTTATATGTCTTATTGTCTTGAATTTTGTGTGATTTAGAGGAATTCGATAGGAGAGCCGTCCTATCTACTAGATCCACCTGTTTTTGTGCCCTATCTATTATATATTTAGGGTATCCACTCTGTTGTAAACGGGTTCTCATCACCTTACTTTGTTCTCTGTATCCTGAATCTTGGGTACAATTCATTTTTACTCTAATTAATTGGCCCTTTGCCTCTGCAAAAGATACGTGTTTAGGGTGACAACTCCTAGCATGAAGGAGTATGTTTTTGGTGATAGGTTTCCTATAGATGTCACAAAGGATATGCCCCTGTTCACTCACTGTAAGGGTGAGATCTAAATCATTGATACATTCTTTTTGTATATCAAAGGTGAATCTAAGACCAAAAACATTGTTATTGATGTTCTCCATAAAGTCATTTAGTAGACAAACTGGTCCCCTCCAAATGAAAAGCAGGTTGTTTATATAGCATTTAAAAAAGGCTATATGATCCATATATATATTTCCATCTCCAAAGATGTGGGACAGCTCCCACCAACCCATAAAAAAGGTTGGCGTACGATGGAGCAAATTTTGCCCCATAGCTGTCCCACATCTCTGGAGATAGAACCTGCCTTCAAATCGGGAGTAATTATGGGTGAGCATGAATGTCACAGCCCTCAAAACAAATTCTCTGAATTCCTTAGAGAAATTCGAGTAGTGGATGAGAAAAAATTCCACTGCTTTCAATCCCTTGTCATGTGGGATTGATGAATAAAGGACTATGACGTCCAAAGTCACCCACACATCACTTTCTTTATCCCAAGAAATGGTTTCCATGAGACTGATGACATGTTTTGTGTCTTTAAGATAACTCTGTAGTGAAATGACAAAGGGATGTAAAATGACATCAAGCCACTGGGACAGGCACTCAGACAGAGAGCCGATCCCACTAACTATTGGGTGTCCCTAAACATTAGACAGAATTTTGTGCACTTTGGGGAAGTGAATGAAAAATGGGGACAACTGGATGGTCTACAGACAAGTATTCATAAGTGGCTAAATAAAAAAACTGCTTTCCAAACCATCATCTAGTAGAGACTTCATCTCTTTCTGGAAGGCTCTGGTAGGATCGGTAGGGAGACATACATAATTAGTTGGATCTTTTAACTGTCTAAGAGCTTCTCCCACATAAGCTTGTCTATCCATAACTACTACTGAGCCCCCCTTGTCAGCTTAGCGTATGACTATATCATCATTAAATTTAAGTTCATGTAAAGCTTGTCTCTCTTAGAAAGATTGTGTTTTGGATGGTGTTTAGCACCATTGGGTTCATGTCTATATGACAAATGAGTGAGTTCATTTTCCACTCTTTTGTAAAATGTTTCACGTATTGGTCCTCTGCTTTGTATGGGATAGAACTCTGAGTTTTTCTTTAAACCAGTAAAGCTGTTTATAGTGGAATCAGATGGCTGTTGGGAATCTGGTGTAATAAAATACTCAAGTGTTGTAACATCACAAGCTTCCCTAAAATCAAAATTTGTCACATCTGATGTTGGAATCTGAGAGACTGTCTGGGTCCCCATAAGTGTCGAATTGGAACTTTCATCATTGGAAAAATGCTTTTGTTAGGTGATATGTCTAATCAGTTTGTTTATGTCTAACATTGTTTTAAACAAATCAAAACTGCATGTAGGTGCAAAATTTAGACCCAAACTGCACTTTCAAATGTGTCTCAGAGAGTCTGCAGCTAGACAAATTAATCACATTATTCATTGGTACTTTGAGGTTGCCTTCTGGCCCCTCAACTGATACCTGTTTTGCTCTTGGCCTATCCCTGTTTTCTCCACTGCCCTGTAAAAAACCTGTTCGCATATGTGATTTATCAGGGGCTATTGATTTTCAGTGGTCTTTTATGCGATATATGGTACGAGTGGGTTTTAATAATATTAAGTACAATCCCACAGTTCTACTAGCTTTATGCCTAATGTAGATACATCCACTAATTTGACACTATTTTAATAGATGTCCAATATTGTCCACAGTTGCATTGGGTGTCACACACTATCTGACTTTTCATATTGTACATATATGTATGTAATTGTGCACAAAATTTGTGTAATCTATCTGATACACCCTCAACATGCTTACTTTGGATACAAATATACTTATTGGGCTCAACCGGTGTGGTCTGACTGTGAGTAGATAGGGCAGGTACATCAAGCTATTTCCAAAATTTGAATAGCCTCTAAATGTATAATTCCTGTCCCAGGACCTACTTGTACAAATAAGACCCATCGATCCCATTGATCTCTCTATTGCTCCGATATCAGCCATTGCTTAGGATTTCAGATTTCTAGTACATCCTACAAGAACAGCGTTAACCTAACAACCAGAACTACTTACAGCGAGGATACACTGTTTCTCTAGTAGGCCGAAGATTCACAGTGCTGCCGAGGATACATAGTGCTGCTTACAGCACCCAAGCTAATAATTTAACAAACTATCGGCTAGATTTAGAGTTTGGCGGTAGCCGTGAAAACCAGCGTTAGAGGCTCCTAACGCTGGTTTTAGGCTACCTCCGGTATTTGGAGTCAGTGATTAAAGGGTCTAACGCTCACTTTTCAGCCGCGACTTTTCCATACCGCAGATCCCCTTACGTCAATTGCGTATCCTATCTTTTCAATGGGATCTTTCTAACGCTGGTATTTAGAGTCGTTTCTGAAGTGAGCGTTAGAGCTCTAACGACAAAACTCCAGCCGCCGGAAAAAAGCAGGAGTTAAGAGCTTTCTGGGCTAACGCCGGTTCATAAAACTCTTAACTACTGTACCCTAAAGTACACTAACACCCATAAACTACCTATGTACCCCTAAACCGAGGTCCCCCCACATCGCCGCCAATCGATTAAAATTTTTTAACCCCTAATCTGCCGACCGCCAACTACGTTATACTTATGTACCCCTAATCTGCTGCCCCTAACCCCGCCGACCCCTATATTATATTTATTAACCCCTAACCTGCCCCCCACAACGTCGCCGCCAGCTACTTACAATAATTAACCCCTAATCTGCCGACCGCAAAGCCCCGCCACCTACGTTATCCTTATGTACCCCTAATCTGCTGCCCCTAACACCGCCGACCCCTATATTATATTTATTAACCCCTAATCTGCCCCCCTCAACGTCGCCGACACCTGCCTACACTTATTAACCCCTAATCTGCCGAGCGGACCTGAGCGCTACTATAATAAAGTAATTAACCCCTAATCCGCCTCACTAACCCTATCATAAATAATATTAACCCCTAATCTGCCCTCCCTAACATCGCCGACACCTAACTTCAATTATTAACCCCTAATCTGACGACCGGAGCTCATCGCTACTATAATAAATGGATTAACCCCTAAAGCTAAGTCTAACCCTAACACTAACACCCCCCTAACTTAAATATAATTTAAATCTAACGAAATTAATTAACTCTTATTAAATAAATTATTCCTATTTAAAGCTAAATACTTACCTGTAAAATACATCCTAATATAGCTACAATATAAATTATAATTATATTATAGCTATTTTAGGATTAATATTTATTTTACAGGCAACTTTGTAATTATTTTAACCAGGTACAATAGCTATTAAATAGTTAAGAACTATTTAATAGCTAAAATAGTTAAAATAATTACAAATTTACCTGTAAAATAAATCCTAACCTAAGTTATAATTAAAACTAACACTACCCTATCAATAAATTAATTAAATAAACTACCTACAATTACCTACAATTAACCTAACACTACACTATCAATAAATAAATTAAATACAATTGCTACAAATAACTACAATTACATAAACTAACTAAAGTACAAAAAATAAAAAAGAACTAAGTTACAAAAAATAAAAAAATATTTACCAACATTAGAAAAATATTACAACAATTTTAAACTAATTACACCTACTCTAAGCCCCCTAATAAAATAACAAAGACCCCCAAAATAAAAAATTCCCTACCCTATTCTAAATTAATAAATGTAAAAGCTCTTTTACCTTACCAGCCCTGAACAGGGCCCTTTGCGGGGCATGCCCCAAGAAAATCAGCTCTTTTGCCTGTAAAAAAAAACATACAATACCCCCCCCAACATTACAACCCACCACCCACATACCCCTAATCTAACCCAAACACCCCTTAAATAAACCTAACACTAAGCCCCTGAAGATCTTCCTACCTTGTCTTCACCATCCAGGTATCACCGATCCGTCCTGGCATCCGGTGCTGAAGAGGTCCAGAAGAGGGTCCAAAGTCTTCCTCCTATCCGGCAAGAAGAGGACATCCGGACCGGCAAACATCTTCTCCAAGCGGCATCTTCGATCTTCTTTCATCCGGTGCGGAGCGGGTCCATCTTGAAGCAGCCGACGCGGATCCATCCTCTTCTTCCGTTGTCTCCCGACGAATGACGGTTCCTTTAAGGGACGTCATCCAAGATGGCGTCCCTCGAATTCCGATTGGCTGATAGGATTCTATCAGCCAATCGGAATTAAGGTAGGAATATTCTGATTGGCTGATGGAATCAGCCAATCAGAATCAAGTTCAATCCGATTGGCTGATCCAATCAGCCAATCAGATTGAGCTCACATTCTATTGGCTGATCGGAACAGCCAATAGAATGCGAGCTCAATCTGATTGGCTGATTGGATCAGCCAATCGGATTGAACTTGATTCTGATTGGCTGATTCCATCAGCCAATCAGAATATTCCTACCTTAATTCCGATTGGCTGATAGAATCCTATCAGCCAATCGGAATTCGAGGGACGCCATCTTGGATGACGTCCCTTAAAGGAACCGTCATTCGTCGGGAGACAACGGAAGAAGAGGATGGATCCGCGTCGGCTGCTTCAAGATGGACCCGCTCCGCACCGGATGGAAGAAGATCGAAGATGCCGCTTGGAGAAGATGTTTGCCGGTCCGGATGTCCTCTTCTTGCCGGATAGGAGGAAGACTTTGGACCCTCTTCTGGACCTCTTCAGCACCGGATGCCAGGACGGATCGGTGATACCTGGATGGTGAAGACAAGGTAGGAAGATCTTCAGGGGCTTAGTGTTAGGTTTATTTAAGGGGGGGTTTGGGTTAGATTAGGGGTATGTGGGTGGTGGGTTGTAATGTTGGGGGGGGGTATTGTATGTTTTTTTTTACAGGCAAAAGAGCTGATTTTCTTGGGGCATGCCCCGCAAAGGGCCCTGTTCAGGGCTGGTAAGGTAAAAGAGCTTTTACATTTATTAATTTAGAATAGGGTAGGGAATTTTTTATTTTGGGGGTCTTTGTTATTTTATTAGGGGGCTTAGAGTAGGTGTAATTAGTTTAAAATTGTTGTAATATTTTTCTAATGTTGGTAAATATTTTTTTATTTTTTGTAACTTAGTTCTTTTTTATTTTTTGTACTTTAGTTAGTTTATGTAATTGTAGTTATTTGTAGCAATTGTATTTAATTTATTTATTGATAGTGTAGTGTTAGGTTAATTGTAGGTAATTGTAGGTAGTTTATTTAATTAATTTATTGATAGGGTAGTGTTAGGTTTAATTATAAATTAGGTTAGGACTTATTTTACAGGTAATTTTGTTATTATTTTAACTAGGTAACTATTAAATAGTTCTTAACTATTTAATAGCTATTGTACCTGGTTAAAATAATTACAAAGTTGCCTGTAAAATAAATATTAATCCTAAAATAGCTACAATATAATTATAATTTATATTGTAGCTATATTAGGATTTATTTTACAGGTAAGTATTTAGCTTTAAATAGGAATAATTTATTTAATAAGAGTTAATTTATTTCGTTAGATGTAAATTATATTTAACTTAGGGGGGTGTTAGTGTTAGGGTTAGACTTAGCTTTAGGGGTTAATCCATTTATTAGAATAGCGATGAGCTCCGGTTGTCAGATTAGGGGTTAATAATTGAAGTTAGGTGTCGGCGATGTTAGGGAGGGCAGATTAGGGGTTAATACTATTTATGATAGGGTTAGTGAGGCGGATTAGGGGTTAATAACTTTATTATAGTAGCGCTCAGGTCCGCTCGGCAGATTAGGGGTTAATTATTGTAAGTAGCTGGCGGCGACGTTGTGGGGGGCAGGTTAGGGGTTAATAAATATAATATAGGGGTCGGCGGTGTTAGGGCAGCAGATTAGGGGTACATAGGGATAATGTAAGTTGCGGCGGTTTACGGAGCGGAAGATTAGGGGTTAATAATATAATGCAGGGGTCAGCGATAGCGGGGGCGGCAGATTAGGGGTTAATAAGTGTAAGGCTAGGGGTGTTTAGACTCGGGGTACATTTTAGAGTGTTAGGTGCAGATGTAGGAAGTGTTTCCCCATAGCAAACAATGGGGCTGCGTTAGGAGCTGAACGCTGCTTTTTTGCAGGTGTTTTTTTTCAGCTCAAACAGCCCCTTTGTTTCCTATGGGAGAATCGTGCACGAGCACGTTTTTGAGACTGGCCGCGTCCGTAAGCAACTCTGGTATCGAGAGTTGCATTTGCGGTAAAAATGCTCTACGCTCCTTTTTTGGAGCCTAACGCAGCATTTGTTTGAACTCTCGATACCAGAGTTAATTTTATGGTGCGGCCAGAAAAAAGCCCGCGGAGCGTTAACAGCCCATCTACCGCCAAACTCCAAATCTAGGCCTGAGTTTCCACAGTACAGTTTCCAAGGATCAGGAATTTACATAAGTGACCCCGCTAATTTACGGAACTTAGTTATACTCACTGAGGACATAAGGTACCATTTAGGCTAAATCCTAAAGACGCTACACAAGCTTCCGTTTCTGATACTTAGTGACCAGCTTTGATTGTTAACACTTGATATATAACCGGTCTTGAGCTCACAATATTGGATGCTTGGATCATTTCTATATTCTAAATATATGTTTTTATTGTGCATACATTATTTTTAGAGCATTATGAATATTAACACACACATTAATTGATGCCGGCATCTTTGTAGATATTATTAAATACACAGGCCTAGATTTAGAGTTGGGCGGTAGCCGTGAAAAACAGCGTTAGAGGCTCCTAACGCTGGTTTTTACTGCCCTCTGGTATTTGGAGTCAGTCAGGAAAGGGTCTAACGCTCACTTTCCAGCCGCGACTTTTCCATACCGCAGATCCCCTTACGTCATTTGCGTATCCTATCTTTTCAATGGGATCTTTCTAACGCCGGTATTTAGAGTCGTGGCTGAAGTGAGCGTTAGAAATCGGACGACAAAACTCCAGCCGCAGAAAAAAAGTCAGTAGTTAAGAGCTTTCTGGGCTAACGCCGGTTTATAAAGCTCTTAACTACTGTGCTCTAAAGTACACTAACACCCATAAACTACCTATGTACCCCTAAACCGAGGTCCCCCCACATCGCCGCCACTCAATTAAATTTTTTTAACCCCTAATCTGCCGACCGCCACCTACTTTATACTTATGTACCCCTAATCTGCTGCCCCTAACACCGCCGACCCCTATATTATATTTATTAACCCCTAACCTGCCCCCCACAACGTCGCCGCCAGATACCTACAATAATTAACCCCTAATCTGCCGACCGCAAAGCGCCGCCACCTACGTTATCCTTATGTACCCCTAATCTGCTGCCCCTAACACCGCCGACCCCTATATTATATTTATTAACCCCTAATCTGCTCCCTCAACGTCACCTCCACCTGCCTACACTTATTAACCCCTAATCTGCCGAGCGGACCGCACCGCTACTATAATAAAGTTATTAACCCCTAATCCGCCTCACTCCCGCCTCAATAACCCTATAATAAATAGTATTAACCCCTAATCTGCCCTCCCTAACATCGCCGACACCTAACTTCAATTATTAACTCCTAATCTGCCGACCGAATCTCGCCGCTACTGTAATAAATGGATTAACCCCTAAAGCTAAGTCTAACCCTAACACTAACACCCCCCTAAATTAAATATAATTTAAATCTAACGAAATAAATTAACTCTTATTAAATAAATTATTCCTATTTAAAGCTAAATACTTACCTGTAAAATAAACCCTAATATAGCTACAATATAAATTATAATTATATTATAGCTATTTTAGGATTTATATTTATTTTACAGGTAACTTTGTATTTATTTTAACCAGGTACAATAGCTATTAAATAGATTGAAGATGCTGCTTGATAGAAGACTTCATCCCAATGATGGACTTCCGACTTCAGCCCGATGATGGATTCCTTCAGCCGCCTCTTGGATCCAGACTTCAGCCCGAGGATGGACGTCACTCTTCAGCCCCCCGCTTGGGCTTGGATCAACACTTCCGAGGCTTGGATCAAGACTTCCGAGGACCGATCGGTGAACCTGGCATGGTGAAGATAAGGTAAGAAGATATTCAGGGGCTTAGTGTTAGGTTTATTTAAGGGGGGTTTGGGTTAGATTAGGGGTATGTGGGTGGTGGGTTGTAATGTTGGGGGGGGTATTGTATGTGTTTTTTTTACAGGCAAAAGAGCAGAATTCTTTGGGGCATGCCCCGCAAAGGGCCCTGTTCAGGGCTGGTAAGGTAAAAGAGCTTTGAACTTTTTTAATTTAGAATAGGGTAGGGCATTTTTTTATTTTGGGGGGCTTTGTTATTTTATTAGGGGGCTTAGAGTAGGTGTAATTAGTTTAAAATTGTTGTAATATTTTTCTAATGTTTGTAAATATTTTTTTATTTTTTGTAACTTAGTTCTTTTTTATTTTTTGTACTTTAGTTAGTTTATTTCATTGTATTTATTTGTAGATATTGTATTTAATTAATTTATTGATAGTGTCGTGTTAGGTTTAATTGTAGATAATTGTAGGTATTTTATTTAATTAATTTATTGATCGTGTAGTGTTAGGTTTAATTGTAACTTAGGTTAGGATTTATTTTACAGGTAATTTTGTAATTATTTTAACTATTTTAGCTATTAAATAGTTCTTAACTATTTAATAGCTATTGTACCTGGTTAGATTTGTAGATTTAAATTATATTTAATTTAGGGGGGTGTTAGTGTTAGGGTTAGACTTAGCTTTAGGGGTTAATCCATTTATTACAGTAGCGGCAAGATTCGGTCGGCAGATTAGGGGTTAATAATTGAAGTTAGGTGTTGGCGATCTTAGGGAGGGCAGATTAGGGGTTAATACTATTTATTATAGGGTTATTGAGGCGGGAGTGAGGCGGATTAGGGGTTAATAACTTTATTATAGTAGCGGTGCGGTCGGCTCGGCAGATTAGGGGTTAATAAGTGTAGGCAGGTGGAGGCGACGTTGAGGGGGGCAGATTAGGGGTTAATAAATATAATATAGGGGTCGGCGGTGTTAGGCGCAGCAGATTAGGGGTACATAACTATAATGTAGGTGGCAGCGGTGTACGGAGCGGCAGATTAGGGGTTAATAATAATATGCAGGGGTCAGCGATAGCGGGGGCGGCAGATTTGGGGTTAATAAGTGTAAGGTTAGGGGTGTTTAGACTCGGGGTTCATGTTAGGGTGTTAGGTGCAGACTTAGGAGGTGTTTCCGCATAGCAAACAATTGGGCTGCGTTAGGAGCTGAACGCTGCTTTTTTGCAGGTGTTAGGTTTTTTTTCAGCTCAAACAGCCCCATTTTTTTCTATGGGGGAATCGTGCACGAGCACGTTTTTGAAGCTGGACGCGTCCGTAAGCACCGCTGGTATCGAGAGTTGAAGTTGCGGTAAATATGCTATACGCTCCTTTTTTGGAGCCTAACGCAGCCATTCTGTGAACTCTAAATACCAGCGGTATTTAAAAGGTGCGGCCAGAAAAAAGCACGTGTAGCTAACGCACCCCTTTGGCCGCAAAACTCTAAATCTAGGCGACAGTTTTTTAGTTTTTAGTTATTACCAATTGTGAATTTATATTTTTTTGTTATTAAATATTTTTGATATATGTATTCATACTTCTAGCATTTCGTGATTTTTATTGGATATTTTAGTTGTAATTACTTTCGGCTCTTTTTGGAGAATTCATCCATCTTTTGTGCTTATCTGGGCAATATTCTAGTTATCACGTAGGTTATAATCCCTATAATTCCTATTATTTGGGGAATTCATTATAGTCACCACATTTGTCTCAATCCCCTTATTTTTGAATACACTGTATCTTCTAGTTAGACGTTCATTAAATACTGTATCTCTCAGCTATTTTAGCGCAATCAAAACAAACAGCTGAAGAAATGCTACCAATAATGTAAAATACTTGAACACAGTGTTTGCTACCTGGTAAATACAATTATACACCAAATTAGTAAGAGAGAAAGAATTGCACCAAAATAAGATGCAGTTCAAAGACCAGGATATCAAGCAAATCACTAGAATAAAATACCAAAATATGTCAAAAATATGTGCAATTTATTAGAACATACTTTCATATAATACATAAACCATCAAAAATTAAATTAATGACTCTGTAAAACATGAAAAATGAAAGTAAAATACAGAAAACATTCTAACACACACACAAGGGACAGACAAACAAATCACATGGGCCCCACTAGCAATTGTGAGCTAAACCTAAGCCGGCAAAATCATCAAAAGATTGAAAAAAACAAATGTTCATGGTGAAAAATCCATCCATATAGTGATGAAATGAATATGAGTATGAAAGAACCGCAAACACATGCAGTATATATAAAAATAGATTAATTATGATGATGAAAAGAATCAATATGTGATTTCAATAATGCAGATGAAATGTGGATGAATGGTTTAAACAGTTGATGGTGATGAAATCAAATGACTTAGGTAAAGTTACAGGCATGCAGTATAACGCAGCAACCAGTATATCAAGCATATGATGATGATGGAGATGTGTGGGGGATATGACAAGTAAGAGTTCTTAACATGGGCAAGTGTATTTAAATCAATGTAATCCAATATGGTTATTTAGGCAGTTCAATTAGCACTCTTCTTTGAAGCCCTTCCTACCTGAGTTAAGAACATTCACCCAAGACTCAATTGATGCTATCAGGAAACTTGATGGAATTGTTATTTCTGAAAAAATGCTTTTGGTATCTTTAGATGTGGAATCATTATATTCCTCGATCCCTCATAACATAGGGATCCAAGCAAGTGAAAACTTTTTGAAAACAAGAGGTAATGATTTTAACATGCATACTAAATTTGTAATTCAACTTTGGACTTTGTACTTAAAAATAATATATTAATGTTTAATGGAAAATATTATAGACAACTACGAGGTACTGCCATGGGGGCCACATGTGCCCCCACCTATGCTTGCCTACACCTGGGATTCTGGGAAAACCAGGTTGTATTTGGAGATCTGGTGGCATGGGTGGAGGCACATGTGACCCTATGGATTCGGTACGTGGATGACATACTGATATTATGGGAAGGTACTATGGAAGAACTACATGAATTTGTAGAGATCCTTAACAAAAATGAATTTAATATCTTTCTGACATGTACAACTAGTTATTCTAGTATTAGCTTTCTTGACTTGCTTTTTGGTATTTGGTATTTTATTCTAGTGATTTGCTTGATATCCTGGTCTTTGAACTGCATCTTATTTGGTGCAATTCTTTCTCTCTTACTAATTTGGTGTATAATTGTATTTACCAGGTAGCAAACACTGTGTTCAAGTATTTTACATTATTGGTAGCATTTCTTCAGCTGTTTGTTTTGTTTGTAATGATTTTTTACTCTGTAATACAAGTTGGTATACTCACAGAGTTTTCTTGAAGAAGCACCTTGGGCATTTAAGACATTTTCTATTTTATTGCCTGTATTGAATGGTAAATCATTTGTAATTGTGCTGACCAGTTCGTCTTGTGGTGGGGAGTTGGTGCTGGTGACACTTATTTGGGATGGCATTTAAGTTAACTGATGAGCAGTGGAGGACTGACATTTCTGAGGCATTTACCATACAGGAGGGTACACAGATTGAGGGTGAGGAAGACGTCATTAATGATGTGATTTCAGCTTTCAAAAGCTATAAGAAAAAACTAAGTAAGCAGGTTAAAATAAAGTGGGAGCATCAAAGCCTTTCTAATTACTTAAAACTGACATAATCCCTAGAGGATTACGTATTAGATTAGACCCAGGAATTAATCTTAGAGGGATAGATGCAAATACAGAGTTTCTTTCCAAATGGAATGAGATTCTAACCAAATGCTCATTAGAACTAATAGCACTTATTATTGCTGAGGATGAAAAAAAGTTAGATCAATGCAAGAAAGAGGTTGAAAAAATATATGATTGTGTAATGAAATATGAGGCTGACTCTTCTTTGATAAATTAAATAAGGAGGTTCAGAAATTAATTGAAAAACTGCAAGGTGAACTAAAGTGTCGAAAAAGACGAAAGTTAATAAGGGACCAGGAAGACTATCGCAGAGATAGGGTTTATATATATAGGAATAGGTCCTATACAAGAAACTTTTATGATTCAGGGACTGATAATTCAGACTTTGACTCTGACAGTGACAAACCTACTCAATCTCAAGTGAACAGATCCCTTTAGGGGGAGGAATAGATGGGGAGGGAGGAGAAAGCTCGCTACAGAGACCCCAAAGAAACAGAAGAGGGGGAGGTGGAAACATACAATCAAACAACAGACGTTATCATATGATGAATCACAACAGACTACGAACAATTGATTGGAATAGATAATACGACTTCCCTATTAGGTGACCACCCCTCTGGGAACACAAATGTAGTTAATCTATCAAAATTTAACCTTAATCTTGAACACATCAAATTATTGGAAAAAGGATTGAGCTTTTGTCCTAGTGCTAGATTAGATGTATTTGAAGTGATAAAAGATCTTCATTTGTTTGCACGCAAATTAGCCCTTCAAAAAATAATGAAGCCTAGGACTACAATTGACCTGACCGATAAGAAAGAGAAGCTATCAACACACTTGAACAGCTTTTGACCAACCAAAACAATACTGTAAGGACTGAGATTAAACCTAAAACGGGCTTCAAGAAAAAATCCACGTATATGCCTAGCTTTTCAACTATTCCCAGTATAGCCACATTTGTTAAAAATGTATCTGTAGAATTGGAACAGATCCAACTTACTGGAATAACCAATGATAATCTCACTCATGCAGAGCGCATTGCTCTTGATGATTTGATAAGATACAATGAGCTGGTGATAAAGCCGGCGGATAAAGGTGATAATGTTGTTATCCTTGATCAATTATACTACATTGATGAGGCCAATAGACAATTGGGAGATAGTGAACAGTATCAAAGTGTAAATCATGACACCTTCTTAAAATCTAACAATGAGCTGTTGTTTTTACTCAATGACGCAAGAAGAAATGGTCTCATAACCAGCCAAGAGCAGGGCTTTCTGTATAGTGAGAAACCCAAAGTACCCGTATTCTATTGGATACCAAAACTACACAAATCAGCAACAAAGCCCCCTGGACGCCCGATTATATTTGGCATAGGAGGACCTACTGAAGGTATCAGTCAATACGTGGATTCTTTTTGCAAGCCCTTCCTACCTGAGTTAAGAACATTCACCCAAGACTCAATTGATGCTATCAGGAAACTTGATGGAATTGTAATTTCTGAAAAAACGCTTTTGGTATCTTTAGATGTGGAATCATTATATTCCTCAATCCCTCATAACATAGGGATCCAAGCAAGTGAAAACTTTTTGAAAACAAGAGGTAATGATTTTAACATGCATACTAAATTTGTAATTCAATTTTTGGACTTTGTACTTAAAAATAATATATTCATGTTTAATGGAAAATATTATAGACAACTACAAGGTACCGCAATGGGGGCCACATGTGCCCCCACCTATGCTTGCCTACACCTGGGATTCTGGGAAAACCAGGTTGTATTTGGAGATCTGGCAGCATGGGTGGAGGCACATGTGACCCTATGGATTCGGTACGTGGATGACATACTGATATTATGGGAAGGTACTGTGGAAGAACTACATGAATTTGTAGAGATCCTTAACAAAAATGAATTTAATATCTTTCTGACATGTACAACTAGTTATTCTAGTATTAGATTTCTTGACTTGCTTATAAGTAAAAAAGGCCATCAAATCCACACAGAAGTATACAGAAAACCTACTGCATCAAATAGCATTTTGCTAGGGAGTTTAAAAAACAGTATTCCGTATGGGCAATTTTTATGTTTCCATAGGACATGTTCAGATACATACACATTTAACAAACAAGCTTCAGAAATGATGGAAAGATTTTTATTAAGAGGCTATTCAAAAAGGACACTAAAGAAAGCAAAACACCGGGCACTGATGCAAGAAAGATCTAATCTCCTCTATAGCCAGAGGGTCCAACCTCCTGCAGACAGCAAAGTACGTTTCATAACTAAATTTAATTCCCATTGGGATAAGTTTAGAATGATTCTTAAAAATAATTGGCACTTATTGACTCAGGATGAGGACCTATCCGACTGTACTGAAGAATTTCCATCAATGACCGCATGGAAAGCGAGTAACCTTAAGGATCTTTTAGTCAAAAGTGAATTTGTCAAAGCAACCCCTGAAAATTGGTTGTTAAACCACTCACAAAATATAGTGGGTTGCTCCCCCTGCGGCCATTGTGCAGCCTGTACATTTGTGAAAAGAAAAAAAACTTTTGAAACTAGCACACACAAAAAATACCAGATTAGATCTTTCATCAATTGCTCCAGTACGGGCATTATTTATCTATTATCTTAAAACCTATAGGGAATTCAGAACAAGAATTTATGAACATCGAGAAGATATTAAAAATGTAGATGTGGACAGTCCAATTGCCAGACATTTTGCTACATACCTGTAACATATCTCAGCCTAATGTCACTATCCCTTTAAGAAATCCTTCTCTGATTGCTGCATTTGGGCAGTATTCACATTCAGCTTGCCTGCCTGATTAATCATTCATGCACCTGATTACCTCAGCCTCTTTTTAAGCCTTCTCAGGTCTAATGTGCTTGGCATTAACATTGAAGTTGTGATCCTGAACAACAGAGGTCTGTGACTGTTTCCTGTATGAATTTACCAACTATTTCAACCTACAGCATTTTCTATTCCAATGCCTAAAATCATCAAATCGCAAGTATCCAAATAATTCCATTTTCTGTTTTCTGGACACTGCTACTTAACAAACTCAGAACTTTATTATAAATCAAGCATACTTTTGGTTATCATCACTCTCTAATTACAACAGCATCTTACTCAGAACTTTATAACTATTTCTCTGCTACAAGCTGTCATTGCTGAAATATCCTGCTGCAAATATGTTAACATATTCTGAACTCTGCATCTATGTGTTCAATTAAAAGCTTTCATGTGATTCTCCAAAATATGTTCAAACAGTAATTGATGCCTTAAACTTAACTTGTGCTGCTCTGCTAATTACTGACATACAGCTCTTTATAATAATATGTACTGTGAACCTGCAACAAACCAAGTTTGCATCTAAATGCACAAACAGTAATTAATGCCTAAACTTGCAGCTTGTCTAAGTACCTGTGCAGCTGTGCTTTAACTCTGACATACAGCTTCATATAATATTATGTACTGTGAACCTGCAACAAACCTTAGTTTGCATCTAAGTGTCAATCCTTTACCAGATTACTCTGAAGCCTGAACATTCCACATTGCTATATTTTTCTCTCATTGAATCCTTCAGTTACTTCTATTAACTAACTATAAGTCACAGTGAACTCAGAATATATTGTATACAAATGTTGCACTCTCCATTTATTCTACAATAACTTCTAGCAACTATGAATCACAGAATATCATCTATCCACGTCCAGGATACTCTTCCCCGGGTCAGGGGTCGGTGTCTTCAAATCCCTAACACTGCCCCGAGGGTCTGTGTCCTGAGCGCATGTACACCGGATCATGACAATACCATAACTCCAAGCTGGATGGCTTGGAGTTTATAGGAATTGAAAAAGTAAACCCACATAGAAGAGGTGGGGACATTGACACTACTCTCCTCCAGAAGGAAGCACGGTAGATTTACCACCTGAAAACCTTGTCCCCTAGTGGACTAAATGAAAAACTTGAATTTGTATCTTTTCTCCCGAAAAAATAAACCAGTTTGGTTTATGCACTAGTAATGTCCTCTTCCCTGCTCTCAGTGGCTGGAATCCTCCCAGTGTGGCCAGCCTACCTCCCCACACATGATTGTGAAGTGGGAGCACAAACTTATAAACTTAATACATGATTTATTATATGTTTAATTAATATTTATTTGCAGTTAATTAATTGTTTGCATAACATCTAACCATACACAATGTTAAAATAAGTATCATTGAGTAGTTCATGTAATGGTAACTTATAGATTTGATTAATACATTGTTCACAAATGTATGTTTGTAAATAGTAGGTAATAGTTCTTTTGTCTAATTTTTTTTTTATTTGTTTGTCCTTGTGTCTGTGTTCGTCTGTTTTGTATGGATTGGTAGTATTCTGCTTTATTACCCCTATGCCATACCTTTTCTGTAAAGCACAGGCATTTCCCCTTTAAAGACCTATAACTACAAAGTTACGAGATGGCCGCTTTAAGGCATAGTGATGTACGTATGAAATGAATGCTCTCCTACCAATAAAAAGAGACTTTGAGATGTGTAACGTCATACCCGGAAGAAGCTCCTAACTGCAGATTGGGAGTGAAACGCGCAACAGGACACATCGGTGAGCAGCGCTTTTGGTCTGTGGGATCCCCCCACTATACTTTTGTGGAGCAGCATATACCAGTGGGACTGTCTCGTCACCTCTGCCGGTCAGAGAGTTGGTGGTTGTTAGTGGGGTGCGGCCGTAAGTAATACCTGGAGGATCGCATGAGTGATCAGTATCAGGGGCTGTGAGTGCTAATTGAACTGCCTAAATAACCATATTGGATTACATCGATTTAAATACACTCGCCCCTGTTAAGAACTCTTACTTGTCATATCCCCCACACATCTCCATCATCATCATATGCTTGATATACTGGTTGCTGCGTTATACTGCATGCCTGAAACTTTACCTAAGTCATTTGATTTCATCACCATCAACTGTTTAAACCATTCATCCACATTTCATCTGCATTATTGAAATCACATACGGCTAGATTTAGAGTTTGGCGTTAGCCGTCAAAACCAGCGTTAGAGGCTCCTAACGCTGGTTTTGGGCTACCGCTGGTATTTAGAGTCAGTCAGGAAAGGGTCTAACGCTCACTTTGCAGCCGCAACTTTTCCATACCGCAGATCCCCTTACGTCAATTGCGTATCCTATCTTTTCAATGGGATCTTTCTAACGCTGGTATTTAGAGTTTTGGCTGAAGTGAGCATTAGAAATCTAACGACAAAACTCCAGCCGCAGAAAAAAGTCAGTAGTTAAGAGCTTTCTGGGCTAACGCAGGTTCATAAAGCTCTTAACTACTGTGCTCTAAAGTACACTAACACCCATAAACTACCTATGTAGCCCTAAACCGAGGCCCCCCCACATCGCCGCCACTCTATTAAATTTTTTAACCCCTAATCTGCCGCTCCGTACACCGCCGCAACCTACGTTATCCCTATGTACCCCTAATCTGCTGCCCCTAATACCACCGACACCTACATAATATTTATTAACCCCAAATCTGCTGCCCCCGCTATCGCTGACACCTGCATATTTTTTTTAACCCCTAATCTGCCGCTCCGTACACCGCCGCAACCTACATTATACCTATGTACCCCTAATCTGCTGCCCCTAACACAGCCGACCCCTATATTATATTTATTAACCCCTAATCTGCCGCCCCCAACGTCGCCTCCACCTACCTACAATTATTAACCCCTAATCTCCCGACCGGACCACACCGCTACTATAATAAATGTATTAACCCCTAAAGCTAAGTCTAACCCTAACCCTAACACCCCCCTAACTTAAATATAATTTAAATCTAACTAAATAAATTAACTATTATTAAATAAATTATTCCTATTTAAAGCTAAATACTTACCTGTAAAATAAATCCTAATATAGCTACAATATAAATTATAATTATATTGTAGCTATTTTAGGATTAATATTTATTTTACAGGCAACTTTGTGAGTCATTAATTTAATTTTTTATGGTTTATGTATTATATGAAAGTATGTTCTAATAAATTGCACATATTTTTTTACATATTTTGGTATTTTATTCTAGTGATTTGCTTGATATCCTGGTCTTTGAACTGCATCTTATTTTGGTGCAATTCTTTCTCTCTTACTAATTCGGTGTATATTTTAGTGCTATCCCATAATCCCCCTTTTTTCTTGTCGTCACACACTATCTGACTTTTCATATTGTACATATATGTATGTAATTGTGCACAAACTTTGTGTAATCTATCTGATACACCCTCAACATGCATTGATCCATTAAGTGATATATATATATTACATACACACATATATAAAATCCCCTTTTACGTAGGCTCTGACATCCTTTAGCTATGATGTTACTTACTGAATATACATTCTTTCACATTTATTGTGGAATCTTTTATTAATGTTCAAACATACTTTCATAGCGTAGTTTTTCATTATGCTGACATAGCTTATCATGTAGTGTTTAACTTGGTAACGTACAAACCCACACTGACTGCCATCGGATTGGATAGCAGTCTACCAATTAACTTAGAGTATTGATCTTAAATTTCAAACACAGGTGTATTTGTCAGCTACGATTACGGCCTTGTGCCGAAACATGTTAGCATACTTGTACTCCTTGTAAGTGTGCGCTGTTTTACATGGACCTCCTGGTTTTATCTTATCCTATTTGGAATTTGCAATAAAGAAATAATTTTACTTCACCCTCTGCCTTGGTATATTATCTTTTCTGTTGCCTATATATATATACATACACACATATATATATATACATACACACACATATATATATATATATATATATATATATATATATATATATATATATATATATCTCAAACTCCTAGAAAAATATATTGCAAACAAATACACTCTCAGGACTTCTTTGTAGTAAGTCAAAAAACTAAATTTATTGACGTTTCAGGGTTCAGACAGACCCCTTCATCAGAATTCTGATGAAGGGGTCTGTGTGAACCACGAAACGGTCTGTGTGAATCCCGAAACGTCAATGAAATTTGTTTATATATATATATATATATATTTATTATTTACATTTTTTTTGGGAGGCTTAGTGCGCTTTCTTTTCCAAACTTTTCTGTTACATTGTTTAGCGTGTGGAGTGGTCACGCTTAGAAAGCAGCCTCTGCCTTATACCAAGGAAGGGAGGAAGTTCCCGCCCTCTCTCTATTGAGCCGTGTTTAGAGTATTACCATCGGATGGATCATTTGTGAGCACTCTGTTTTTCTTTGTACATACAATATTGTCTTTACTGCTTTTCCTGCCTAGGAGCTGCCTAAATTTCATCGTATTTTGGATTTATTGGAGAGCGCTGTAATCTGAAAGAAGAGATATCTTCAAAACTTAATAACGGCTGGATATTGGCTGAAGAAATGAAAGGCTGACAGGATCTCATAATCAAGTTTATAAGCACATTGTCCAGAAAGGTATGGGTTATTTCATATACATTACCTTTATTTGCCTAGGAGCTGCGCAAAGTTGATTGTATTAGGACAGCCAAGAGCATTTTACTACATATAAATTGCAATACAAACACTTTACGAGGCAGCAAGATGGCAACAGATGAATAAGGTATGAAATATTTTTATATAAGGATGTATAACATATATGGCTGAAGATGAGGAGGGTTGTAAAGAATACTCCAATTTAATATATGTGATACATGGGTCAGTGTGTTTTTTTGCCTTACTGTGTATGCGCTAAAACCAAGGGCTACATTATGGAGGAAAATAATGAATCATCATATGTACTGGGAGATTTCAGGGAGAACACACCAGACTTATTTGACAGAATAGTTTATACTTTGGACAGTCTTGTTTTTTAGATTGATGCTTTACGAAAGAGATATAAAATGGGACTTGGACATAAAATCATTTTTAATTTACAAACAAGAGAAACATATACCCAGAGGGCTGCGTATCCGTAAATGTCCATCATTTGTGGTCAATGATTCTGAATTTATCTCAAAATGGAATGCTATACTAGATGCCTGTTCCTTTGCTTTAATTGATTTATTATACAATATAAGAAAGACCAGCACAGTAATTTGCAATTAGAATGGAAAGAAATACAAGTTAAAGTTAAGGATTATCAGGGTGACAAGGAATTTAAAAAATATGACAAACAATTTGAACAAACTTTGGCAATTTAAATTTAGAAATATGTCACAAGATAAAAAAGACTACAATTCTAAGCAGGTTTATAAGTGGAGCCAGGAAGATATTAACAGGCCTAAATATAAGCATGCCTATAATAAAAATAAAAATTGGAGTGGCAAATTCAACAAGAAAGGTAAAACAGTAACATTTTCTGATACTGAATATGTTTGATTCCTCTGAGGGAGACACAGTAGAGGAAACAACCATACCCTCAGTATAAAAGTCATTGGAAGAAACAACTACAACAGAAGCATCATATATTATGTCAAAAAACGAGGCGCAACAGACTTTGCCCCCCAGGAAGAAAAACACCCATAGGGTCAGGAGAGGAAAAATGAGGAAAATTAAATGTACAGAAACAGGGAGAAAAAAGGGGAAAGAACAGGGACTGTACACAAATGTAACGAGATCTCAGAAGACACAGAAATAATATGCATAAATACAGATGTGATAAATTTATCATCAAAAGTGTTGAGTCAAGCTGAGATGAATTTATTGTCTAAAGGCCTTAACTTTGTTCCTGTCAATCACTTTAACCTTTTTAAAACCATAATAAATATAAACAAATTTGTGTGCAAGATTACATTGCGTAAACATTTTTATGGTTCAGGTGAGGGGCAGGAACAGGAGAGGACAGATGAGGTAACAAATGTTATAGATGATAATGGCTTGACTTTTACTGATTGGTGTAGTATCACTGACTTGGAGGAGTTTAATCAGGAAGGGATGCAAATTAATAATGGCTTATTAAATGAGAAAGAAAGTCTTACTTCTATCCTGTCCACACAGGACCTAAGGTAATATACATTTTTCAAAAAAACATAGAAGAAAGATTAAGGTCCCTAAAGAGTCATAATATACAAAAGAATGAGAAATATTGTTGCAACTGTTAACCACAGGAAAAATTAGCTTTAAAAAAGCTTGCTAAAGATGACAACATTGTCATTAGACAATCCGATAAGGGTGGCAACACTGTTGTTCTAAATAGAGAGGATTATGTAATTAAAGCTAAGAGACAGCTTGGGGATGGAGAGGTATATATTAAACTAAAAGAAGATCCCACTAAAAAATTTAAGAATGAAATTACTTTAATCTGATTCTCTATGCAAGACACAATAATTTATTATTGATGAGTCTGTACAGGAAGCATTAATTCCCAATTTCCCAGTTATTCCGATATTCCATTACCTTCCTAAAGTCCATAAAAAACCAACATCCCCCCCAGGGAGGCCCATAATTGCGGTCATTGACTCCCTAAATGAATCACTTTCAGAGCTAGTTTATTCTTTTTTACAGCCAAAAGTCAGAAATTTGACCAGTTATTTACAGGATACTACATCTTTAATAAACAAATTGGGAGATATAGTAGGGAAATCTACTTATAGATTCATTGTAGTTGATATTTCAGCCCTGTATACTTCTATACAGCATGTCAAAGGAATGACAGCGATTGAATATTTTTTGGATTTACAAACTGATTTTGAACCAGTAACTACGGTTTTCTTGCTGAGAGCAATATAATTCCTGTTGACACATAATTTTTTCAAGTTCCAGTCTGAGTTCTATCTCCAGAGACGTGGGACAGCAATGGGGACCAAATTTCCCCCCCTCATACGCCAACCTTTCTATGGGTTGGTGGGAGCTGTCCCACGTCTGGAGATAGAAATCCGTTTAGAGATCGAGTTGTCCACTTTCATCGCTATATTGATGACCTCTTCTTTGTATTCGATGGGAATGAAGAAGAGGTCAGCAAATTCTGTGAATATCTTTACCACAATGATTGTGGTATAAGTTTCACAAGTGAACAGAATGAGAAAAGCATTCATTTTTTGGACTTAACAATTTCAGCTGATGAATTAGAACACAGTGTAGATACTATAACATTCAGAAAACCTACAGCAGGTAACACTATCCTCCAATACAATTCTTGTCACCCCAGACATGTTGTCAGGGGCATACCTAAAGGTGAATTAATTAGGATAAAGAGAAATTGCATGAAAGACTCAGAGTATCAGAGACAGGCAGATGAAACAATCACCAGACTTAAACATTGCGGGTATACAGAAGAAGTTTTAACCCCTTAATGACCGAGGACGTGCAGGGTACGTCCTCAAAAAAAAGGCAGTTAACGCCTGAGGACGTACCCTGCACGTCCTCGGTGTGGAAAGCAGCTGGAAGCGATCTTGCTCGCTTCCAGCTGCTTTCCGGTTATTGCAGTGATGCCTCGATATGGAGGCATCCTGCAATAACCTTACACGGCCATCCGATGCAGAGAGAGCCACTCTGTGGCCCTCTCTGCACCGGACATCGATGGCCGGTATCGTTGGTGGGTGGGAGCCGACTTGGGAGGCGGGTGGGCGGCCATCGGTGTGCCCTGTGTCGTCAAGGGGGGCGGGATCGGGTGCGGGCCGTTAGGGGGCGCGCACGGGCGTGCGCACATGCACGGAGGGTGGCGGGCGGGCGCGTGCACGGGGTGGGAGCGGGTGGGAACCGCTACACTATGGAAATTTTTTTTAGTAACAAATGGCCAAATCTTGTTTGTGCAAAAGCACAAAAAGAGATCATGGAGGGGTGGGGGGTTGGTTTTGTGTGGGGGGAAGCTACACTGCAGAAAAGTTTAATAAAAACTAAAAAAAAACATTTTTTCTTCTAAACTGGGTACTGGCAGACAGCTGCCAGTACCCAAAATGGCGCAGATTAAGTTAGAGTGGGAGGGTTATAGAGCTGTTTGGGGGGGATCAGTGAGGTTGGGGGCTAAGGGGGGGATAGTACACAGCAGCATATGTAAATATGCTTTATAAAAAAAAAAAAAAAAAAAAACATAGCTTTTATTTTAGTACTGGCAGACTTTCTGCCAGTACTTAAGATGGCGGGGACAATTGTGGAGTGGGGGAGGGAAGAGAGCTGTTTGGGAGGGATCAGGGGGTCTGATGTTTCAGGTGGGAGGCTGAGCTCTACACTAAATGTGATATTAACCCTGCAAGCTCCCTACAAGCTACCTAATTAACCCCTTCACTGCTAGCCATAATACACGTGTGATGCGCAGCGGCATTTAGCGGCCTTCTAAATACCAAAAAGCAACGCCAAAGCCATATATGTCTGCTATTTCTGAACAAAGGGGATCCCAGAGAAGCATTTACAACCATTTGTGCCATAACTGCACAAGCTGTTTGTAAATGATTTCAGTGAGAAACCTAAAATTGTGAAAAATGTAACGTTTTTTTTAATTTGATCGCATTTGGCGGTGAAATGGTGGCATGAAATATACCAAAATGGGCCTAGATCAATACTTGGGGTTGTCTACTACACTACACTAAAGCTAAAATTACCCCAAAAAGCTCCCTACATGCTCCCTAATTAAAGGGCCACTAAACCCAAAATCTTTCTATCATGATTCAGATAGAGAATAGAAATTTAAACAATATTACAATTTACTTCCATAATTTATTTTGCTTAATTTTTTAAATATCCTTATTTGAAGAAAAAGCAATGCATATGGTGAGCCAATCACATGATGTCTCTATGTGCAGTAACCAATCAGCAGCTAGTGAGCATATCTAGATATGCTTTTCATCAAAGAATATCAAGAGAATAAAACAAATTAGATAATATAAGTAAATTAGAAAGATGTTTAACATTGCATTCTCTTTCTAAATCATAAAAGAAAAAATGTGGCTGGCATGTCTCTTTAACCCCTTCACTGCTGGGCATAATACACGTGTGGTGCGCAGTGGCATTTAGTGGCATTCTAATTACCAAAAAGCAACACCAAAGCCATATAAGTCTGCTATTTCTGAACAAAGGGGATCCCAGAGAAGAATTTACAACCATTTATGCCATAATTGCACAAGCTGTTTGTAAATAATTTCAGTGAGAAACCTAAAGTTTGTGAAAAAATTTGTGAAAAAGTGAACAATTTTTTTTATTTTAATGCATTTGGCGGTGAAATGGTGGCATGAAATATACCAAAATGGGCCTAGATCAATACTTTGGGTTGTCTACTAAAAAAAATATATATACATGTCAATGGATATTCAGAGATTCCTGAAAGATATCAGGGTTCTAATGTAACTAGCGCTAATTTTGAAAAAAAAGTGGTTTGGAAATAGCAAAGTGCTACTTGTATTTATTGCCCTATAACTTGCAAAAAAAGCAAAGAACATGTAAACATTGGGTATTTCTAAACTCAGGACAAAATTTAGAAACTATTTAGCATAGGTGTTTTTTGGTGGTTGTAGATATGTAACAGATTTTGGGGGTCAAAGTTAGAAAAAGTGTATTTTTTTTCAATTTTTCCTCATATTTTATCATTTTTTTTATAGTAAATTATAAGATATGATGAAAATAATGGTATCTTTAGAAAGTCCATTTAATGGCGAGAAAAACGGTATATAATATGTGTGGGTACAGTAAATGAGTAAGAGGAAAATTACAGCTAAACACAAACACTGCAAAAATGTAAAAATAGCCTTGGTCCCAAACGGACAGAAAATGGAAAAGTGCTGCGGTCATTAAGGGGTTAAATAATGCCAAAAACACTGTTGACAAAATATCTAGAAAAGATCTTTTGAGATACAAAAATAAAAAATAGGACTAAACAAAGCATGCAGAAACCCAAGTTTATAACGGCATACAGTCTTGAATTTAATAAAATGTGTGGGATAATAAAAGAATCTATACCCATATTATACTCTGATCCTATACTTAGGGATATCATACAGGGAGTAGAAAGGGTAAGACGTTAGCTAATCATTTGTCTCCCTCAGACTTGAAACCAAAAACAAACAAGTGTTGGCTCCAAAAAAAGAAGGGGTTTTCTAAATGTAGGAGGCCTGTTTGCAGAACCTGTGGTTTTGTGTCAGAAGGTGATAAATTTAAATCTACTGTCACACATCAAGAAAAAGAGATACATTTTTCTATTGATTGTGCAACTACACATGTAGTTTATCTCCTTACCTGTAAAATATGTTTAAAACAAAATACAGGTAAAACCAAGAGACCACTAAAAGAAAGATTTTTGGAGCATTTACGCTCCATTGAGGATGAGGAATCATATACTCTCATAGCCAGGCATTTCAAGCAATACATGATTCAGATACTTCTGCATTATCAGTACAGGATATAGATTTTATACCTATATGGAGAAGAGGTGGCAATAGGGAAATGACACTTAAAGGGACACTGAACCCAATTTTTTTCTTTCGTGATTCAGATAGAGCATGACATTTTAAGCAACTTTCTAATTTACGCCTATGATCAAATTTTCTTTATTCTCTAGATATCTTTATTTGAAATGCAAGAATGTAAGTTTAGATGCCAGCCCATTTTTGGTGAACAACATGGGTTGTCCTTGCTGATGGGTGGATAAAATTATCCACTAATAAAAAGTGCTGTCCAGAGTCTGAACCAAAAAAAAGCTTAGATGCCTTCTTTTTAAAATAAAGATTTAAAGAGAACGAAGAAAAATTGATAATAGGAGTAAATTAGAAAGTTGCTTAAAATTGCATGCTCTATCTGAATCACGTAAGAAAAAATCTGGGTTCAGTGTCCCTTTAACAAGAGAGAAATCTTCTGGATGTTTACCCTCCAGACGAGTTACCCATTAGGTATCAATATGAGAAGAGATATAGATCTTTTTGTGTAATTATTTGTTTTGATAACATTTAAGTTTTGGGAGTGACAACAATCACAGAAAGCATTAACTTTAATTGAAAGTTTATCCTCACACATTTGAGTATATTAGTTAGTAATATATAGTGATGTCCCGAACTGTTCGCCCGCGAACGGTTCACAGCGAACATAGCTTGTTCGCGTTCGCGTTTGTGGGCGAACACATGGCGATGTTCGATCCGCCCCTATGTGTCATCATTGTGGAAACTTTGACCCTTTATGTCACAGCCGCCTGACACATTAGAGCCAATCAACATCAGACACTCCCTCACAGACACTCCCAGCTACTCGGAATCCGCCATTTTAGACTCATAACGACCTTGCTTTTTTAATGAGAGGACGTGTTGTGTTTTTGCTCCTGACATTAATAGGAAAAACATAGCTAGGCTAGTGTATTTACAGTCCAGAAGGACTCCACTCATCTCTGCTGCAAGCACAGCACCCCAAAAAGCCCTTTTTAGGGCTATATTTCGTGCCGTTTTTTTATTTTTTTCTATTTTTTTTTATTAGCATTTGCCTGGTGTTCAGCTGTGTGTTTAAGGCTCACAGCATATGCTGTGACAACTGCCACCACTGATATCTCCCTAACAACATTAGTTTAAATTTAACTAACCCAAAAATTTAATTATTTTTCTAGTGTAATTTTTTTTCATTTTCTATCAGGCCAGTGTCACACAGCATATACTCTGGTTCATTGCTCTGTGCCAGCCAGCAGCCACCAGTGTTAATATCCGTTTATAACATTATTTTAAATTTAAAAAAAAATAAAAAAAAATTTTTTGCTAGTGTAATCTAATTACATTTACTATCATGCCTGTGTCTGTCAGGCTCACTCAGCATTAATATACCTCTTTTTTTTTTCAGTCTTTTGGTTAATTGGTCTGTGCCAGGCAGCCACCCAGCACTCATATCTATTCTTCTTCACCTTAATTTTAATATATAAAAAAAAAAAGTTTAAATTTGTTTGCTAGTGTAATCAAATATAATTTTCTATCCGGCCTGTGTGTTTTGCTGACATAGAGAGCCTACTGTGTTTACTTGCTGCCCTCCCTAGTCTATGAGCCACGACTCATATGTGTTTAACCTTTTTTTAATTCCCCCCCCCCAAAAAAAATAATTTCAATCATTTTTCTAGTGTAATCTAATAGTATTTTCTATCAGGCGTGTGTGTATCCGACTTACAGAGCCTACTGTTTTTAATAGCTGCCCTTCCTTCAGCCACGACTCATATGTATGTGCTTAACCTTTTTATTAAAATTTCCAAAAAAAAGTATTTAAATCATTATGCTAGTGTAATCTAATTGTATTTTCTATCAGGCCTGTGTCTAACTGTCTATCTGACTTACACAGCATACTGTTGTTATAATTGCTGCCCTACGTAGCAGCCAGCCAGTGCAACCACTCATAGAGTCAACTGTGCATTGCCCTTCTTAACATAATTTTAATATTAAAATCTAAAATTTTAAAATATTTTGCTAGTGTAATCTAACTTAATTTTCTATCAGTCCTGTGTTTTTGTCACTTACACAGCATACTGTCCTTGTAGGTTTTAAAGTTCGCCTGCCTATTGAATTCAATGGCGGTTCACGAACAATACCGGAAGTTCGAGTCCGCCGTTCGCGAACCGAAAATTTTAGGTTCGCGACATCACTAGTAATATAGATATAGACATACCAGTGTTTTTATTCTAACTGTTAAGTCTATGCCTAATTTTCATTTCTGTGTAAAATTTGACTGTCAGCCTTAAAATGAATTGTTACAATGTACATAATAGGTTGCCCTTTAGTGTAGCGTTGTTTCAGGGTTATAACATGAGAAATGCTAATAAGAGGTATATTCCTTTAATTAATTTTCGCTTTATAAATGTGAAGCGCAGGTACACAGATGAGCAGTGACCAAGTGCGCATGTGCACGAAACGCGTCTGCCATGCTGTGTACCTACATATCATCCTGGCATTATTCTTTTACCTGACCTATGTTTTTAGTTTTGGAGTATTGAAATAAACTTTTTTTGTATTTTATTTTTGGGAGGCTTAGTGCGCTTTTTTTTCAGACTTTTCTGTTACATTGTTTAGCATGTGGAGCAGTCACGCTTAAAAAGCAGCCTCTGCCTTAAACCAAGGAAGAGAGGGAGTTCCCGCCCTCTCTCCATTGAGCCGTGTTTGGAGTATTACCATAGGATGGATCATTTGTGAGCACTCCATTGTGCAGGTTTTCTTTGTACATACTGTATATATATATATATACAGTATATATATATATATATATATATATATATATATATATATGTATATATATATATATATATATATATATATATATATATATATATATATATACAATATATATATATATACATATATAGAAATATATATATATATATATATATATATATACATATATACATTTATATATTTATACATATATATATATATATATATATATATATATATATATATATATATATATATATATATATATATATATATATATATATACATATAGAGAGAAGTGCACTCACAGTAACGAACAACCAGCTCAATACCATTGTTAGCCTGTTCTATGGCGATTTACCACATGGGTGTAAATCGCCATAGTACACCCAGGTGGTAAATCGCCATAGAACAGGCTAACAATGGTATTGAGCCAGTTGTTCATTCCTGTGAGTGCACTTCTCTCTATATGTATTTAGTCTCCCTATGGGAAAATGAGGCAACCAGACGTGGACTCCTTGCTCAGTGTGCTTAGAGGAATATGGCTACACCTCACTGACGAAGCCCAATGAAGGCCGAAACGATCGTCTGGGGTTGCTGTGTTCCTTGTTCATAGAAGAATTGCCCAGTATTTTGGCACTGGACTGACCGTAATAGGGGGGGTCAGACTGATATACTACAGGAAAGTTCTACTCTGTGAAAAGCATTACTGGGCTAAAAAGCTGCACCCAGGTGGTAAATCGCGATAGAACAGGCTAACAATGGTATTGAGCCAGTTGTTCGTTCCTGTGAGTGCACTTCTCTCTATATACACACATATATATCCAAACAATGTGCACTCCAGAATCTCACTCGAACTGCATTGGGTGCTGCTCATCACTAGATAAAGTGTCAAAAAGCAGAGCACTCTGGTCTTTTAAAATATAGTCACCTTTAATGTGAACGTTTTCGGGTCAGAGCGACCCGTCCTCAGACATACAGTGAACCAATGCACTTACCCACTACCCAGAATATAACGGCACTTCAGCAGGATGTCACGTTCTCCTTAGTAGACACACCCCAAACATGGGGGTAATCATCCAAGGCAGCATGTGTCTGTAAACACAGAACCTGTGTATAAAAAGTATATAAACATAAAAAGACATTAAAACACTTAAAACTACTGTTAAGCAGCATGACATATCAAGAGGGGCAAGATATAAACATAGTTTTACTTTCATTAGCAAAAACTGTCAGACCGTTAACCCCCATAGTCCAAATACAGACTCAAGCGGTATCCATAGTAACCAACGCTATTAGAACCACTGCCATATGCGGAAGTACTGGGTAAATAGGAGTAGGCAATCTGGCAGCGTTGTTAAGCAAATAATGGGGTATTGGGAAGAACCTAAATAGGGTTTAAATTGCGCACTCCTTCCTATAATATAGTGTTAAAAAACAAACCTTTATTTGTATGTTTTTAAAAATGGAGAGTTATTTCTCCTAAATGTACCCAAAGTAAGTAAACCAAATTTTAAATAAGTATATAGTCATCCCCCTGTTTCCTGGCCGATAACAGCATACCTTGGCTTCAGGTGACATGGATGACTAACTAAGTTAAGTAATTTTTAAAAAAATTGTGCAAAAAGACATGCACTAATGTACCACAAACGCGTTTCGGCTGCTATTAGCAGCCTTTATCAATGTGAGAAGTGAGAAGTGACAAACCGAGGCCCGGGTACTGCCCCTTAATATACTGTACATGAACCGTATACGATAATCATCCAATGATATTACTGCATGTGAAGTACGCCCTCTCATAGACCAATCACAGCATTGTGCATGTCATAAGGTGGGCGTGTAAGCCTATTAGCCAATCACTCGCGTCATAACATAGAAGTGTGCTTACGCTCTCTATTGAAAAGATATCCTGCCTTATATGTCATATTCCCACCAATAAAAAAATAGCCACTGTAGTAAAGATACTACGTTATACTGAGGGTCCATGCTCGTAAAGTTTACACTAGCAAAATATGCTATATGCAAAAAACATTCACATAGCTTACATACGTTAAACTATCAATCTGTTCTATGAACTCTGCAATGTCTCTCAGTCTCCCATTGTAAATACAATGCACATCTATTCAGAAATGTCTTTCCTGATTATACATTGCCAAAATATATAGCATGTTCTGTTTCATACAGCCCCTGTGTCACCCTTTGTGTCTTTGCCATAGGGGTACTGTTAGATTATATCTTCACTAGATATTGACTTGCATCAATCTTATTCCTATTAAATCTGCAAGATTAATATCTTGATTGTCAGATTGCTTTATTAAACAGACTATCTATCGATATTCAGACATGTTACAATGAGACTGGCAGATGATAGTTAATATAATATATTAATTACCTATGTGTTCGATGTATTATACAAATGTGATATTAATCGTCCAGATCTTAATATGTCTTAAACATATAGGAGGGCTAGTATAGCGAAATTACGCTCTCTCATACGTGACCTACCTACATCTTACTGTTCATTAAACAACTATAATATCATGGACATTACACTATTTATTTTCATTGTGCTGATTGTACCAAACTTGTAGTGTAGTTATGAATATGGATGTATATATGGGTTATGTATGGGCAGCACATATAAAGGGTGGAAATTCTAATTAATGTACTTCATATCAGGCAGCAGTAAAAACTTTTATGTTATAGTTAGGATCAGATAACCATTTATAAGTTTCACTGTAACATTTGTTTATATCAACGGAAAACTAGTTGTAAATGTTAATACATCTAATATGACTCTGACCTCTATATTCTGGATATTAAGTGATTATAATAATCTGTGGACCATAAAGTCCCATTAATTTACTTATCTGTAAGCATTTGTAACTTAAACTCCAAAAGTATTAAATTAATTCTTAAACTTAAATTCATAATTCTTTCCATAGAGGCTAGCTTCTTATATTATAGTAAACACCCAACTTTTTAATTGAAGATGTGTGCTGCTCTACAGATACTTCAGTAAAAATAGAAATTCCACCTTTTAAAGATACATATTCAGTACTCCACATAACATATGAATTAAAATGATATTACAAAAAGGCCCAATAATTATTTGCCTCATTCATCTCATTCGGCATGACTGTATTGAGTCTAAAAATCCAATTTGTTTCTTTTTGTAATAGGATTCGCTCACAGTTACCACCTCTAATTCCTGATCTTACTTGTTCTAAGCCCCAACATTTGAAAGAAATATTTTTCCCTGCATGGATTTTAGGAAATGTCTGGCCACGCTGGTTATTTGTTTACCCTTATCTGTATCTTTCTAAGCATTGCGAATGTTACTGAGATGTTCGGTAATCCTAACACACAGTTTTCGTGTTGTTATACCAACGTAAAAAATGTTGCACAAACACGATAAACAGTAAATAACATTGCTGCTTTGACAGTTTATATGAGTTTTTATTTTCCACTTTTTCTCAAATCTATTAGTAATTGCTACTTTTTTAATCATATATTGACATGTTTTACAATGTCCACATGGTATAGAGCCTTGATAGATAGGTTTTTTCTTTCTATTTCTGTCAAAATGGCTTGTAGTCAAGTTATCAGTTAAATTATTGGCCTGTCTAAATGTAAAAGAGGGTCTCTCTGGTAGAAGTGTTAGTAACTGATCATCACTCATGAGAACATGCCAGTGTTTGTTGACAATAGAAGTCAATATTTCACTTTGGCTGTTATACGTGGATATGAATCTCAAAGTGTTAGAATCTGATGTTACTTGTTCTTTAGGTTTAAGAAGTTCAGATCTGTCCTTAGCTAGTGCCTGTTGGTAAACTCTAGCCATGAGTTTTTTAGAGTAGCCACGTTTTAATAATCTGTCTTTTAACTCATAAGCAGACTTCTTAAAAGACTCTAAGTTTGTACAGTTTCTTCTTAGTCTGAGATATTCCCCATATGGCAAACCTCTCACAGTTGATGGATGAGGGTGACTACTAGCATCTAATATATTATTTGTCGCTGTGGGCTTCCTATATGCCTCAGTGGTTAGTTGGTCACCTAGTTTGCTAATGGTTAGATCTAAGAATTCTACCTTCTCTGTGCTTGATTTGTAAGTCAGGAAGAGTCCAAAAGGATTTGTGTTAAGTGTTTTGACAAATTCTTCCAAAAGATCCACAGAACCCTCCCATACAAATAGAATGTCATCTATATACCTAGACCAGTAGGTAATATATTGAGTGTAGTAGTTTAAAGAGTCATCAAATACAACCATCTCTTCCAACCAGCCTAGGTATATATTGCATATGTCGGCGCACAAAGACCTCTGCTCCATAACCCTGTCCGTCTGCTCTGAGCAGGCGGACAGGAATCGCCAGAAATCAACCCGATTGAGTACGATCAGGTTGATTGACACCTCCTGCTGGCGGCCCATTGGCCGCGAGTCTGCAGGGGGACGCGTTGCCCCAGCAGCTCTTGTGAGCTGCTGGTGCAATGCTGAATACAGAGAGGGTATTGCTCTCCACATTCAGTGATGTCTTGCGGACCTGATCCGCACTGTCGGATCAGGTCCGCAAGACATTTGATAAATAGGCCCCTTAGTCTGAACTTCAAATGAGTAGTAGATTTTTTTCTGACAGTTTTAAAAGTTATGTCTTTTGCCACTCTCCCTGTACCATGTGACAGCCATCAGCCAATCACAAATGCATACACGTACCATGTGACAGCCATCAGCCATTCACATATTATTCTTGCACATGCTCAGTAGGAGCTGGTGACTCAAAAAGTTTAAATATAAAAAGACTGAGCACATGTTGTTAATGGAAGTAAATTGGAAAGTTGTTTAAAATAGCATGCTCTATCTGAATAATAATTTTGATTGAGTGTCCCTTTAAAGGGACATTAAACACCTCAAGATATTAATATAAATTGTTTAATTACATATAGTAAAACCACTTTGCAATATACTTTCATTATGTATTTTGTTCTCATTTCCTGTAATTTAATTCTGAATATTGTGGGCTTTCCAATTCATGTTAAACGTGAAAGTACAGACACAGCTGTATTCTACATAGTAATTGGTTGCACACTCTACTAAACCATTTATAACCATTCCTAATTGACCTCAGCTGAAATCGTAACCTAAGTTACAAAATTTTGTTTGAGGACATTAACATTTTTTTCAATATTTTTTTCAATATTTAAAGGGACAGTCAACACTAAAATTGTTATTGCTTAAAAAGATAGATAATGCCTTTACTACCCATTCCCCATCTTTGCACAACCAACATTGTTATATTAATATACTTTATAACATTTAAACCTCTAAATTTCTGCCTGTTTCTATGCCTCTACAGGCAACCTCTTATCACATGTTTTTTTATTTGCATTTAACAACAGGAGACTGCTAGTTCATATGGGCCATATAGATAACATTATGCTCACACCTGTGGAGTTATTTAAGAGTCAGCACAACACAGCACTAATTGGCTAAAATGCAAGTCAATAGATAATTAATAAATAGCCATGTGATCAGGGGGCTGTCAGAAGATGCTTAGATACAAGGTAATCAAAGAGGTAAAACGTATATTACTATAACTGTGTTGGTTATGCAAAACTGGGGAATGGGTAAAAAAGGATATATCTATCTTTTAAAATGATAAAAATGCTGGTGTAGACTGTCCCTTTTAACAACTAATATCATTTTTAAAAATACTCTTATTCTCTGGCTAATCTTTGCTCTGAATACATTCTTCAAGCAATGATTTATTTAGGGCCAGATTACAAGTGGAGCACTAAATATCGCTTTCAAGAAAGCGATACATACACATATTAACACATAAATATATATGTATATAAGCATACATTTACAGTGTTGTTTTTTTTCTAACAACCCACTTAAACCAACATTTAACCCCAAAAATTGCCTAGTGCAGTTGTTTTTTATTAAAAAAAAAATACATTTTTTTAATAAAAACTATAATGCCCTCTATTTTGAGGGCATTTAGGGCACTTTTAGAAAATTAACCAGAGATCGGATCTCTTGTTAATTTTCTGAGTGCTTATTACTACCGCAAGTTTGTGGTAGCAATAACTAGCCATTCGTAATGGCTGGTTAATTATTACACACACGCAAATAGGCAAATGATTTAGTGCTCCATTTGTAATCTAGACCTTAGCGTTTAATGTCCCTTTGCCTTCTGCACACCCTACTGCCTGGTAAAGTTATTAAAAAAACAGACATTTAAATGTCCATTTTGTTTATTTATTGCACTATTTTTTAGCAGCTCCCTGCAATACTGCCTCAGTGTCAGATTTTATCCACTTTTTGTTCAGGGAGAGTGCATGGGATTAAATGTAGGGAACTGCTGGAAGTGCTGTGTCACTCTCTTTTCTCTATCAGATACAGGCATACCTCAATTTATTGTACTTCGCTTTATTGCACTCTACAGATATTGCATTTTTTTGCAAATTAAAGGCTTGTGGCAACCCTGTATCATGCAAATCTATAGGCACCTTTTTTCCAACATATTCACTTCATTTTACAAAACACAGCAATTGCACATTAATGTACCAACATTACAGATAATTCTTTGATAATCTGCAAATAGGCTAGTAGTTGGGATATATGAAGACCAAGCCTGGGTTGGAAGATAGCCCATGTCTGAGTTAACCTGTGGGACCATGCCGGGGCTATGTACAAGAAACAAGAAATAAGGCATAGTTGGAAAATAGCCAAAAGTCAAATTTTCAGGTATAGCCAGGATCAGAACCATGTGGGCAGAAGAGGTACAGAAACGGCAAGCAAAGGCAGTGTCCAGAATTCAGGCAAAAGAGGCCAGGAGTAAAAACTGTCCACAAAATGACAAAACAAAGCGAGGATTCTAGACGTAGTCAGTTAGCACCCCCAATAGCTGCACTTAGCTTAGCAACCACAATAGCTGCACTTAGCTTAGCAACCACAATAGCTGCACTTAGCTTAGCAACCTCAATAGCTGCACTTATCTTAACAACCACAATAGCTGCATTTAGCTTACCAACCACCATAGTTGCAATTAGCTTAGCTCTCAACATGGCTGCATTTAGCTTTTAGGGACAGTTAACCTTAATTTTTTCTCCCCTTTAATTTGTTCAAAATGGCAGTGGAGGATCCTCTAGTGGACCTGTAACAAAATTAAGGGATAACTTACTTGAAGTCTGGAATGTTCTAAGTGTGTGTATGTTACATTGTTGCAAGTTTGTGGGCGGGTGTACCTCTTACCTTTATAGGGTCCTGTTGCAGTGGATCCAGCCTCTTCCTGCTTCCAGACTTCAAGGGAGCTTTTTTCCCCACCCGCCCATCCCTGGATGAAGAAGGTGGCAGCAATACGGTGATTTGAGCGCCTTAGTATTTCCCCTGGCGGGGGTAGGTTTATTTGAGCTAGCCCCATAAGCCGGGTTGTAATATAGTCATCCACCTCTTACAGGTGTGTTTTTACGATTCTGTTGGAGGGGCCACCTTAATGGGCTGGCTGAGTATGCCCTGGCTGGTGGTCGGGCAAGGCCCTGGGAGCGGGCATGGAGAGAGCAGAGTGACGGCCCGAAAATACAGGGAGAGGTGATGCCCACTAAGTGCTGGCTTAGGGGTTTCTCTCCCTTTAAGAGCTGCAGGCCTGAAGAGCTCTCCATAACAAGACTCTCTTTCTATGCCATTGAGCGTGCGCAACCACGAGCCATGCTGCAAACATCGGAGGGGCCTTGACCGTCAATCAGTAGGGGTTAAGTTAGTGAGGAGATGCTGCCACCAGCTATAAGGAGCTTGCTACAAGTTCAGTTATCAGTATTATTGAAGAGTTGCCTAATATTTGACAAATATTAAGCAGAGTTAAAATATGTTTATTTAATAATTGTGACCGGTCTTTCTCCCAAGTCAAGGTGTTGTGTTTTTATTTATAAGTTTTAGTTTAGAAAACGTATGACGTAAGAGGAGGTTTATCCCTTAAGATCTATTTTACCTGCTAGATTGTATGAAATTCTTTACAAATATGTCCTTTTGCCGTTATATCAGCATTTTAAATAGTTGATTTTGCCCATGGTATCCCTACCTATACTTCAAGTTTCTATACTTAAAGGGACAGTCTACTTCAGAATTTGTATTGTTTAAAAAGATAGATAATCACTTTATTACCCATTCCCCAGTTTTACATAACCAACACTATTATAGTAATACACTTTTTACCTCTGTGATTACTTTGTATCTAAGCCTTGGCAGACTGCACCCTTATCTCAGTTCGTTTAATAGACATGCATTTTTAGCCAATCAGTGCTGACTTATAAATAACTCCACGGGAGTGACCACAAAGTTATCTATATAGCACACATGAACTAGCGCTGTCTAGCTGTGAAAAACTGTCCAAATGCAATGAGATAAGAGGCAGCGTTCAAGGGCTTAGAAATAAGCGTATGGACCTACTTCGGTTTAACGTTTAACAAAGAATACCATGAAAAACAAAGCAAATTTGATTATAAAAGTAAATTGGAAAGTTGTTTAAAATTGCATGTGCCATCTGAATCATGAACGTTTTATTTTGAGTATTAGCTATTGACAAGCTATAGAAACACAACCCGCAGAAGACATTATACTCCCAGTGGGGAGTGGAGGAGACAAAGTTCTAAAATGTTAATTTTTCAATAGTTCTTTCTAAGTATTGTATAGAGACAGAAATCATTTGAATTATAAGGTAAGGATGCCTGATCTCTCTGCAAGATTAACCTATTTTAATGGGTTGTGGTTTCAAATAGCAAATTGGGCTATTTTCTTTACAATAAACTGAACATTTCTCATAAATTGTAGACTCTGCAGCTGGCATTACTAGTCATTAGGAATACATTAAAGGTAAACCAATTTTACAGTACACTGTCCCTTTCCAACACTAACCAAAAATACCAGAAAATGTTTAGTATTTATGCTATCACTCCATTTAAACAGAAACAGAGGCTTGTTATTTTTTATTTACCTAGCATAACTATATGTTTTTGTTAAGTAGACAACACAAGGTATTGATCTAGGCCCATTTTGGTATTTCATGTCACTATTTCACCGCCAAATGCCATCATATAAAAAAAAGTTTACTTTTTCACAAACTTTTGGTTTCTCACTGAAATTATTTACATACCACTATTGCAATCATGACATAAATTATTGTAAAAGCTTCTCTGGGATCCTCTTTGTTTGTAAATAGCAGACATTTATGGATTTGACATTGCTTTTTGGTAATTAGAATGCCGCTAATTGAAGCTGCATAAAACACTTTGGAAATTCCCGACACTGAAGGGGTTAATTAGTTAGCTGGTAAAGGATATAGTATAGCAATATAAGTATTACCTTCCTACCTAGTAGTATAAAGTAGGTAGGTAACAGCAACCTGCCAGGAGTCAGGCACAGGAGTATAGGGAAAGCTGCAAAAGACTGGGAAATACTGGCGCTAAAGCTAGGATAAGGTTTGAATATTGGTATGTGATACAAGGTCGCCTAAATCATATAGTTTGAAGCAGAATGTATATACTGAGATAAAACCATAAATAGCTAAAGTATACACTGAAAAATAACACCATATGATGCTAAGGATAATATAAATTAATAACTATAAAGAAAAAAAAATAATACAAATTTATTATCAAATATAAAATATACAATATACAGAAAACAGGGTTAAAAAACCAGTAGATGGGGGGGGCGGAGCCAACTGCCAAGCTGCATGGACGCATCCTGCAAGAGCTCTGGATCTTAATCCTATTATAGGGGGACTATTGGTAATTATATATATGCCCTAAACCCCCTAACAAAGACCCTTCCATGCCCATTCTATAAACTGTGAGGAATTAAACCTTAGGCTGTACGTTCCGGAGCTGCCACGAGGACATTGACTTTAGTTACAGTCTCTATAACGTTTAATATCAGTCTGGCGTCCCTACTTTATAAAGTTTCTACGTTTGTAAAAATGACACTGGGTCCCGCTGCAGACCTGCATGACATGTTGCAGTATCTACTAGAGAACTTAACGAGGCGGATGGAAGAAAACTTTAAGGATCTTTCTGCACTCCTGAAACCAGCTCTGCCTGATCCAACGGACCTACATCTACCACTCGATGAGATCCTGCATGGGCCATCTATCACCCCACCCATCATAGGAGCTGCCCGCAGACCCAGTAACCTGATTATTTCTCAAAAGTATGAGGCGGGACCCACGGCACCTGCAGGACCTCGAGGATCCCTAAGCCTGCAGCCTCAGTTCAAACGGAACATAGTCACTCCTCGTGCTGAGGCAATTCTCCTGCTCCCAGCTAAGCAGCCCAATCCTCCACCTTTGGTCTCTAAATATGACCCGGCCATAAGATTTATCACTCCGCTCAAGATGGAGGTGTTTGCTGAGATGCACTCTTTGCCGAAAATAACCGCCACAGATAAGGCGCCTCTGATACTTGCTCATACACAACCTTCTCTCATCTGGCATCTATGCAGCTATGGTCACGATTGCGCTACTCACCCAAGTCTGAGGCAGGGAACCCGAAGGCTGATCTATATGATACTCACCGGATGGCTGAGGAGCACCTTTGATCCGGGAGGTTAACTTTTTTGTTGTTGTTATTTCTGCTTCACCACAGGCTGACTGCCGAAGATACTAATACGGTGGTCTGTGAACTCTTATGTAACCTGGCAGAACTTTTACAGGGACAACGTTTAGAGTTATTGTTAAGTCCCATAGTTTGACATAATTTTTTTTTCTTGCTCATTATTATCTATTTTCCTTGATCTATAAGCCCACAAGCCCACAATCCAATTTTCTGTTTAGCAATTTAGCAGTCCGATACTGGCCCTCTAAAACTTAAGCATCAGTTATTCTAGCTTAATAAAAGTAGACCTTATGGATTCAAATTGATTTAACAAAGTGCTGTAGGTGTGTTGGAAGATTGTCATGAATCCACGTGCCACCAATATAGATACTTTATGTAACCTATTTCTAGTTAGGTGAGATTATTTTATTATTTTACAATAGTGTTGTGCCTAGCTCTAATTCTTGTCTTCACTTTTGTATGCAGGACTTCAGTTATGTAAATTCTGGTACAGTGTTCTTTATATGTTCCTAATGCTGGTCTTGAGGCCGTTGTATTATGTGTCTAATTTTACTTAAGTCCTCATATGCCTTGTACTAAGATTAATCCTGGTATATGAAGCACTCTCTCCAGATCATAGTGAGACGAATGAAAGCTCACCGCTCTATTCCCTTAATTACACATTCCAACAGCCAACCTAATGTTTACATTTTAGACACTGCATAATATAGGTTAACGTATTGGGGCACGATTGGTATCTATTATATTTATATTAATTTTACTTGGGGCTGAGTCCTACTCTATTTAGACCATATGATGCCTGCACCTCCCTCAGCCGGCGAGGGAGATGGGGGATTTTGGATTACACCCCTTATTAAGATCTTACAGCTCAGTTGTATGTGACATGGGGCCTTAATACCTAATATACTTATAGTTTCTTACTCCTATATCATTGCTCATCAATACTTTAATTCTCCTATCTTGCTATATCTCTATAACGATACCTGAATTGAAATGTAATCACCTCTGCTTTTTATGGGGCTCCAATACTTACATATTCTAATGTTCACACCAGTACCTTTGTTTAGATATGTATTGGCATGTTATACCTAGATTGGTTTCTAACCTACATTAGCAACTTGGGCTCAGGCATTTATTTCTCCTTATTGTTTCTTTTATGATATCCTGTTTTATATTTCGTATGAGTATAACAGCTCCATAGAGTTATGAGAGCAACAATTACTACAACCTACCTTAATCACTATTATATATCTTATGTCTAAGTTAGGGTTACATAGTTCCTCAGGACATTATTTTATCAGTACATATAGAGAAATCTCCATATCAGTAGTATTATCTTATATTTATATCTGTTATAATTGATTTTAGGATCTAGAAGTTGAATCTGCCCTTGACATATAAGGGATATTCAGTTTAGGCCTTGAGATTAACCTCATTATGCCCCCATATCGATATTTCTAGATCCCCTATACTTTATCTCAATATTTTTAAGAGTTTAACTAGCATTTAAAACTAATGACCACTTAATGTCCCGATATTAGCAACTATAAGCTTGACATGTCGTCTGGCTCCGCCCTCCACCCTCCCCCCCCCTATTATATTTCGAGCGGCTCTGGTCCGCTGCATCCCGCCCCCCCATAAAACTATAAAGCTAACTCCCCCCTGGCCCTAATTATACCTAAGTGGAAACTCTAATTTGCTTTTTATACGGCTCAGAGAGGACCATTTTTGTCTTTCTTTTTTGTTCACTACCTTTATTATAAAACTGAAGTCTCACTGTAGATTGCCCAAATATTATAATAATGTTTGAGCTATATGGATGCATTATGCCCTTCCTACAGGGTTTTGTCTGTAACACTTATCTAAACAATACTGTATTTGCACTTTTCTGTAATTGTTTTGGGGCATACCCCTTGGTTGTATTTGTTTATGACTTCAATAAAAAAATTATTAAAAAAACAAAAACAAACCAGTAGATGATCCCAATATGGTGAAAATTAATATCTGGGGTAATTAATTGAGCTCTTAAGACTAGCTCGAACAAAGCAGATTACAAAAGAGATGCAGTTAATCACACAGTGTTAATAATACATAAATTAGGGAGTCAATAGATTTAAAAAATCTTAAAAAATTCTTAAAAAATTAGACACAATATAATCTGGACGTCCAGAGTTGGCAATAACTGAAGTGAAGTTATAAAATACAAAGTATTTAAACGATAATGCTACAGAGCAATAGCTAAAAATAAAATGTCTTAGAGTACACTAAGCGTTAAACTTTCGTAGGCAGATGATCATACTATATAAGTATTGGATCAAACTGTATTACCATATGAGAGCGGTACCTCTTGTTAATGTTGGAACAGGGGATATCCAATTAATAGAGCCGAAACCTTGAGCGGTTCTTCGTTTGTCTTTTCAGTCCGGTGGCTGTGTTTGTACTGTGAGCGTGTACTCCAGTTACCACCCACCTACGTTAGCAGCTTTCGTGTTGTCAGACGTATCCAGCTGTCAGACGTATCCAGCTGATCTTGATGTTCAGGAGTTCCGGTAATTTCAATGTTAAGAATCAGTAGTCTGACCGATCCTCTTGAGGCTGTAGGCTCTCTTAAGCGAAGTGGCAATTCACCTACGTTAAAGGGACATTAAACCCAATTTTTCTCTTTCATGATTCATATAGAGAATACCATTTTAAACAACTTTCTAATTTACTTCTATTATCTAATTTGCTTCATTCTCTTGATATTCTTTCCTGAAAAGCATATCTAGAGAGGCTCAGTAGCTTCTGATTGGTGGCTGCACATAGATGCCTCCTGTGATTGGCTCGCCCATGTGCATTGCTATTTCTTTAACAAAGGATATCTAAAGAATGAAGCAAATTAGATAATAGAAGTAAATTGGAATGTTTTTTTAAAATTGTATTATCTGTCTGAATTATAAAAGAAAGCTTTTGGGTTTAATGTCCCTTTAAGGGCAAAGGGTGGTATACAGCATCTATCTGTGCTGTCTTTCTCCATTCCAAATAGATGTTAGATGAAGTCAGTAGTGGCTGTTAGATGAAGTCTTACTTCATAAGGCTGTATGATTAGCAGACCTTAGCGGTAACAGTCCAAGTAGCTGAAATAACTGAAATAGGTTGTTTGCAAAAGATATCTATAGGCAGATATCTGAAAATCACTCGAGACACGATCATCGCGTTTCTCCCCTCACTTGGGGCTTTTTCAAGATGTGTTCTCTGATTCCTTGAGGCTTCTTATATAGGACTTCCTTTGGAGCTCATTGGTTAATTGATAGGGGTGTGTGGATTTGCATTTTGTTCATATAAGGCGGTATTGCATAGTTCTCAATCCCTTTGTATTCTTTATCTCTCATTTATGAGGGTAATAATATCCACATTTGCAGTCTATTCAGATAAGGTGGTTTAGCATAATTATCAAACACTTAGTATTCCTTATCTCTTATTTATGAAGGTCCTAATATCCATATTTCTTCTAGGCTGTAATATAGTGAGCTATACTTTGTTATATTAATAAAAGTTTGTTACATACTCACATTAATAGTAAACGGAAGATATTGTATATATATAAAATATAGAGTCCTGTATATATATCAAATGTTAACTCAAATTGTGATCCCCAATACATTTAAAGGGAACTTGAAGTATATATAAATAAGCACATAGATAAAGCGCCCTTATTCATACATAAAAGGCGTTATGTCAAGTTCAGAGTTTAGACCCATGGATGTAGGGTTCTCATACTATATATAAGTTCTGCTTCTTTTCTAAGCAACTTAGTTTCAAAGTTGCCTCCTCCCCATTCTGGTCTTACTTTTATTATACCCCAAAAACTGAAATCGTTTAGTCTATTCTTGTATCTGTGCATCTAATAGTGTCATTAATGTGATACATTTTCCCTGTTTGAATGGATATATATTCTTTAGTTTTATTGCTATAATTGCACGATCTACAGTAGTGGCAGGGGAAAAAACCTTTAACTATGTTTCCCAGAAGGTCACATTGCTTTGACTGTGAGCTAGCTCTAAGTTCACTTGGTGCTAGCATGTTTTTTAGGTTTTTTGATTTCCTATAGGTAAACTTGGGGTTGATAGAGATTTTATCTCCAATAATAGGGTCCACTCTGATAATATGCCAGTGTTTTTTGAAAAAACGTTCAATTGTTTTATACTCCCCATTGTAGTTTGTAATGAATGGTACTGATATATCTTTTATATCTTTAAGTGTGGGATCTCTTTTTTATCTTTATATTGGAGCAAACTTTTCCTATTTACTTCTTTAGTTCTAGTATAATTATCTTTAATAAGTTTCTCATCATAACCTTTATCTCCAAATTTCTTAATTAAAATACTTGATTGCTCTTTGTAATCTACTATATTGGTGCAGTTTTTTCTTATCCTAAGGAATTGTGCTTTTAGTTCTCTTTCCACCTAGGGAGGTGACAGCTTTCCGCATGTACAAAATTATTTGAATATACTTTCTTAAAAAAAGTTTTTGTGCTGAATTTGTCAGAGGTTGTCTCAATGTCTAGATCTAAGAAAGAGATTCTGCTTCTATTTATTTTGTGAGTAAATTGTAAGCCTCTGTTATTCATATTCATGGACATAAAGAATTCTATAAGTGTTTCTTCATTCCCTTTCCAGATGATTAAGATATCATCGATATACCGCTTATAGGTCACCAGATATTGCACCAAGCTATTGGTGCCCAAAAATTCGGACTCCCAATCTCCCATAAAAAGGTTGGCATAGCTTGGTGCAAATCTGGTGCCCATAGCGGTACCTTTAATTTGTACATACATTTTTTGGTTAAAGGAAAAGGTATTATTATCAAGGATGAATCTGATACTTTCTAGTAGAAATTCTCTTTGTTCTTTAGTTATAGTCTCATCTTTTTTTAAAAAAATTTGAGACAGCCTTTATACCCAAATCATGTGCAATGTTTGTGTATAATGATGTTACGTCACAAGTAGCTAGAATAACATCACCTTCAATTTTTAAATTCTCCAATAGTTGTAGCACTTGGGTAAAGTCTTTTAGGTATGATGGCAGATGTTTAACGTACTTCTGGAGGTATCTATCAATATACTGGGACAGGTTGGCAGTAAGTGAGTTAATCCCTGAAATTATTAGGCGGCCAGGTGGATTCTCTAGGTTCTTGTGTAACTTTGGTAAAAAATAAAAAAATGGAATTCTGTGGAATTCTGGATTAAGAAAGTTATATTCTTTTGTGCTCAGGATCCCTTTATTTTTAGCTGCCTCTAGATGTAATTTCAGTAGTATGTGATCGGCTCTAGTGGGGTCCCTTTTTAGTTTTTTATAAGTAGTGTTATCTTTTAGGAGTTTAAGAAATTTAGGGAGAGAAATATTGCTGTATTTTTTATATACTTATAATTTCCCCAACACAATTAAACCCTATACTTTGGGTAAAAAATAGTATTTCCTTAATCAAAATAATGAAGGTGGGGGGTGCTCAATATCCTGTATAAACATAGAGAAATGTAGGAAGAAGAAATGGATATACCAGAGCACTCGAAGTTAACTATTAAGATTAATTCATAATGTGAGTTGATGTGCAGGACTGGTTATTATAAATAAAACATAACTTTTAATAATGTTCAAGTAAAATATAATGTTAAATAATGGTGATAAACATTCACACAGTGTTGTGTATATTAAAATCAATTAAAAAAGAAATGAATGCTGTAGTGCCAAATATTGGCCATACAAAGTATGTCAAGTGGGTGATTCACAATCAAAAAGCACTCTAAAGTGCTTAGCAATAGCAACAAAACTAATTCAATAAGAAAAGGAAGTTACACTTCCACCAAATACGATGCTGAGTGCAGTGCTCAGCCGTGGTTAGCTTCTATTCAAGTCACATACTCTGTATGCAATTATAAGATAGGATAGAACCTGTGAATCTATCACTATCTAGACCTGTGTAATGAGTCAGAATAAAGCCCAATTCACAGAGAATAGGTGTAGGTTCTGTGACATAAACCGCTAACATGTATATGTTGCTATAGAACAATTATACCCACAAGAAGGGTGTGTGTGGTGGGTGAGTCTGGTAAGGATGTACCACAATATGCTCGCGGATTGCACAATGAACTAATCTAAAAAGAGGATTGACCTCACACAAATTATCTAGCTAGTGCAATGCTGGAGCGGTACTATACCTTGTCAGAATCCCATACTATATGTAAAGTTAAGTTATGACAAATAGCACTGAAAAGACAATTAAAGGAGCCCACAAATTGGCTAGTTATCCTAGAAGGAATACTTCATGGTGAACGTTTCAACAGTACAGTCAATTATTAACAATTATACACACACACGCTATATTAAACTGTCAGCATTCAAAAGGAGCGCCTGATGCGCATTTCGCCACCTCCGTGGCTTTCTCAAAGGCTAACCCGTCCTGCCTCAACTCGAGCGTTTAAATATCGCTCAGAGCCAATCACGGGTGAGTAATCGTGCACACCCACTAACGGCTGACCAATCACTAATCATCTACCCCATTGGGTAGACGTATGTCACATGACTTGTCATTCTGATGCAGATGGGCGTGATTCTTCATGCAACTATACATCAGCATAAGCGGATATTACTTGTTTAGTAAGAGAGACATATGTTAGGCAGATACTATTTAAATCATTTATACACATTTGTCACCATGTTGCCATAGCGATCAGTTATCATAACTTTACTTCAAGTTTCGTCATCAATATTTCGTTAGTATTTGACGAATAACGAGAAGGGGGGGGAAGAAATCTGAACATAAATCAGAGTATTAATACTGGTATACGGTTACATCTATTGTTCTGATGGTAACGAAACTGAAATAAAAACATACGGCAGTTTATCTCCCATCAGTATTGATACCAAATATAGGGTTATTATATATGTGTAGATTATCAGGAAAATACTACATATATATTCGAGCTAGTGTCAAAGGTGTTATATCCTCAAATATCCTTTAGTGAAGTCTGCTAAAATATACAGATAAAAAATCATTCATTTTGGTTTCCGATCAATATTTATGAATTGGCTGTTGTAATACGGCCACAGTAACTCCTATCTCATCACGGTACTTTGCATATCCATGGATTTGTAACAATAAATAATATATAGTTAACACTCAATCAAAAATGCTCCCCTATGTAAAGGCGTACTAAATTAACTAATGGTAATCAACATATACTCATACGGGCTGTCGGTGGTTAATCCTATATAATAGTTGTTGCTGATGGAATGTATAGTGCCAGAAATTCATACAACACCACTAGATTAAAGGTGTTGCAGAGTATTAGACTTTTTTGTGAAGCCTGAATGGGTATATTAACACAAATGTTAGTTGCCACATGCAAAACATATCGTAAGTTATGATTTTACTCCATTTATATATTCAAATATGTTATGTTGTTTTTACATATCTTTTAAGGAAATGGATTAAGGGGGTACAGTCATCGTACATAATCTTTTGCTAGCTTTCGCTCTATAGCACGGTGCTATTATGGGGATCGTATTATACAATTTACAGAAAAGAGTTGTATCCATCTTGTTCATTGATACCCAATGGCGCTAGAGTGTCTAACCAGAATATCCAGCGGCATTCTGCTTGTAGAAGCATAGTTTCTACATTTCCTGCTCTGATCCCAGGTTTAATTACTTGCAGCACTGATATCTTCAGTTCTGGTTTTGTGCTGTGATTTTTTAAATAATGTTTCGCCACTGGGGTTAGGTTCTTGCCTTTCTCTTGGTCCTTTAGGCAGTTCTTTATACTGCTAATGTGCTCGCCCAATCGTATGCGTAGCTCCCTAGTAGTTATTCCAATATATCTTTTCCCACATTTGCATAACAAGCAGTACACAACATTTTTGGTTTTGCAATTCGCAAATCCCATCATCCGTTTAGTGTTTCCTGTTCGTGTCTTGTATTCTCTTTCATTAGAGATATATTGACAAAAGCTACATGTGCCACATGCGTACGTTCCGCATATGTATTTATTAGTTCTTCTTTTGGTAAAGTGGCTTTTGACCAACAAATTCCCTATAGTTGGAGCTCTTCTCCAGCTTGTCTTTATACTCTCACCTACATATGGTGACAGATCTTTATCAGATTTAAGTATCCCACTATGTTTATTCAGAATATTTGAAATTTTATCATGATTGTTATTATAAGTGGTCACAAATCTGACTTCTTTTTCAGCAGTTTGTACTATCTTTTTAGGAATCAAAAGTGATTCCCTTGGTGTTCTTTTCGCTCTTTGGTAGGCTTTGCGTATTATTTTACGACTGTATCCTCTGTCTTTGAGTCGTAGTTTCAGTTCTCTTGCTCTCTCATTAAACACTTTAAAGTCCGTACAGTTTCTCCTTATTCTGAGGAACTCCCCAGTGGGGATAGCATTTTTAGTTCCTCTAGTATGACAACTATCGTATTGGAGAATTGAATTAGTTGCTGTTTCTTTCCTGAAAAGATCTGTTTTTATGTAATTGTTATCATCTCTATAGATATTGATGTCCAAAAATTCTACTTTGTTTCTATTTATGCAGTATGTCAGTTTCAGGTTAATGTCATTCTGATTAAGATTGGTGATAAATTCTTTAAACTTCTCTTCGCTTCCCGTCCATATTATGAAGAGATCATCTATGTATCGACACCACATATTTATATGATCAGTATATTCAGACATACTGTCAGTGAAGACATATTCACTCTCCCACCACCCTAAGTAGATGTTAGCATAGGTGGGGGCGCAAGATGACCCCATGGCGGTGCCCTGGATTTGTAAGTAGAAGTTATCATTAAATACAAAGTAGTTATGGGTGAGTACAAATTGCAATAGTTTAATCACAAATTTGTTTCTCTCAGATCTATCATTTGATTGCATGCTTAGGAAGAATTCAACAGCTCTCAAACCGAATTCATGTTTAATTGAGGTATAGAGCGATTCAACATCACAGGTGACTAAGAAAGAATCTTGATCTAGTATTAGGTCATTTATTTTGCTTAGTACGTCCATAGTATCCCTGGTGTAAGATGGTAATGCCCATACTATCTCTCTTAAATATAAATCCAAAAATTTACTCCCTTGTTCGCATAGACTGTTTATGCTGGAAACAATGGGTCTACCTGGTGGTGACTCTTTATTTTTGTGTATTTTGGGTAGAAAGTAGATAGTAGCAATCCTGGGATTTTTGACTTGTAGGAGAGAGTATTCCTTAGAACTGATCAGATTATTTGCCTTTGCCTCATTAATCAATTTTAAGTAATCAGTCAGGAATTGGGATGTTGGGTTAGAGAATAAGTGCTTATAGCATTTACGGTCTTTTAATTGTCTATTAGCTTCGACAATGTATTCATCCTTCCCCCAGATTACAATATTTCCCCCTTTGTCCGACGGTTTGATGATTACATCATCCCATGAACTGATTTCTTTTAATGCCTCCTCTTCTTTTTTAGTAATGTTTCTTACTTTTGTGTCAGGTAATTCGAGGAAGTCATTCGTGACCATTCTCAAAAACACCTCAATTTGCGGTACTTTAGAGGTTGGTGGCATGTACTTAGATTTGAGTTTAATCTGTTTGTCAAGAAACTTTTCATTTGTACTTATTTCAGTTCCTTCATTATCATTTAATAATTCAATCAAGATATCTAGTGTTTGGAGGTCAGAAGTCGTGCTGTCCTCATGGGTACTATACATTTTCTTTAATGTTAGTTTCCTACAGTAGAGATGTAGATCCTTAATTAAATCAAATTTGTTTAAAGGGGGGGAGGGAGAGAATGATAAGCCTCTAGATAAAACAAGGGTTTGTGTTTCTGTAATAGTTTTTTGTGTTAGATTGATGACTTGTAATTTGTCACCATCCCCATTTACCACCTCGGGCGCTTCCCCCAATCCTCCCTTCTCCTGTACCCGTTGTCTGATCTGTACCCCCACCGTGCTCGATCTCGTAGGGTCCTGTTTTCTTTTCCCCCTTCTGGTTGGTCTCTCGTATCTTTGTCTAGGTGTGTCGTATCCCTTCCTAAAAAACTACTTGTACTGGGTCTGTTAGTGTTACTTTCTGAGTCACTGTCCTCTATCGCCGACGACTCACAATCTGATTGATGTGTCGTCTTAGATGGAGGCAGACTATTGGGTGGTCTTCGTCTGGGTTTCTTATCATCCCATGTAAATATCCTTCCCTTTTCAAAATCTATCATGTCTCTCTTCATCTTAGAGCACTTAGTCTGTATTATCTCTTTCTCTCTTTTGTCTAGCTCTTCTCTCATTTCTTTGTATGATTGCTTAAATTTATCTAGTGTTTTAAATTTTTGTAACTTTATATTATATTCATTTGTGCAAAAGAGTCTGGACACCGTCTCACCCTCTATGCCTTTCAAATAAGACTAAGATCTCTCATCTTAGTCTAAAATGTGTGATATTAGGGAATACTGAAATATGAAAGGCGCTAGACAGCTGAGGGTTCAGTTATAATTAGTCAGTGACTGTTATTATAAGAAGTAATTTGAATAAGTATTAACTAAAATTTAACGTAGGTTACGTTCAGGTGTAACAAGGCCCATATGGGTATTGAAAGTATTTTGTATAGCAGTTTACGTAGGAAAATAGATCCAACAATTATTTCAGATTATTAAATGAGATTTAATCAAAACAAATAAAAAATGCATATGTAAAATACAATAAAATATGGTTGTGGCCACAACTAAAAAATAATTCGATACAATAGCGAATGTTATAAAATGGATCTAAACCATACACATTACTAAAATTAAACTGGTATGTGATTATACTAACTGATCAAAAACATATCCTGTAGACCTTTAGATAACATTAATAGTTGAATATTTATAGTAGATGCATGATAGTGAAAACAAACATTTGATCGTGCTGAATTTAGAAAAGTCTTATGTAAGGTTACACTTGGTGGTTTAAGATAAGAACTTAGTAGTAGGGAAAAACAGCCGTGAGAATGATTCTTGGTGATTTTGTTATTTAGTAATAAGTATCAAAGTATCAAAGTGTATCCTATGATGTTAGTTCAACATATGTCAGAAGAACTGACAGTTCCAAATCGTGACTGAAGTGTTAAACAATGTATCCAAATTTGGTTGTGACTTCTTTCGAGTTTTAGGTGGTTCTCCAGTGATAATTAGTATGCAGCTGTGTGATACGTGAAGCTTAGTATGCAGCTGTGTGATACGTGAAGCAATAATTTGTTCAGAGTCAGTAGTTGATATTCTTAATATTTGTATGTCCGATATTAGTAGCAGTGCACTTCTGAAAGTGTTAGGAAACTTGTGAGTATAATGTAATATATACGGCTAATGACAGACTTACCTGGCTGCTCTCCCTGGCCGGCGTTGTCCTTGCACGGCGGAAGTACTCGCAGCCCCTTCACTGTCAGAAGTAGCCTTGTTTATTCTCCGCTTGTTCCGTGAAGTCTTTGTATTAGGTGAAGTTTGGTTCCTCTTATAATCAGCAGTAGTCTTGGAATAAGCGAGTCTCAGGTATAGTAGATCCACAGATAACGTCTACGCGTTTCAGCACTCTTGGTGCCTTTATCAAGATGTTTTCTGTGGATAATGTCTAGTCTTTTAAAGCGTTCATCATACCCGTATGTAAGACCCGTATGTGGAAGTAAGGTCCTAGAGGTAGTTTGATCTAGTTCTGATATACATTCTCATATCTTAAAGGACATTTCATGCAGTGTTGTGATCCTCCCTGAACAAAATCACCAAGAATCATTCTCACGGCTGTTTTTCCCTACTACTAAGTTCTTATCTTAAACCACCAAGTGTAACCTTACATAAGACTTTTCTAAATTCAGCACGATCAAATGTTTGTTTTCACTATCATGCATCTACTATAAATATTCAACTATTAATGTTATCTAAAGGTCTACAGGATATGTTTTTGATCAGTTAGTATAATCACATACCAGTTTAATTTTAGTAATGTGTATGGTTTAGATCCATTTTATAACATTCGCTATTGTAACAAATTATTTTTTATTTGTGGCCAAAACCATATTTTATTGTATTTTACATATGCATTTTTTATTTGTTTTGATTAAATCTCATTTAATAATCTGAAATAATTGTTGGATCTATTTTCCTACGTAAACTGCTATACAAAATACTTTCAATACCCATATGGGCCTTGTTACACCTGAACGTAAACTACGTTAAATTTTAGTTAATACTTATTCAAATTACTTCTTATAATAACAGTCACTGACTAATTATAACTGAACCCTCAGCTGTCTAGCACCTTTCATATTTCAGTATTCCCCTTTTATATTATATTCACTAATTTCTTTGTCCAACTCTGACATGACTTCTGTTTCATAATCAGATAAAATCGCAACCAAAATTTCAGAGCAGTTAATTAGTGCCTGCTCCCATCTGTCCTTATAGGTATCAATATGGAAGGAAAAGGTAGGAAAGAGGCGTACTCTAAGACCTCTGGGTATGATATGTTTTGCCAGGTATTTATCATACGCACTCTTATTCCAAAAAGAGCGTGTATGTTTTTTAATTAGATAATTTACGGCTAGATTTGGAGTTTGGCGGTAAAAGGGCTGTTAACGCTCCGCAGGTTTTTTTCTGGCCGCACCATAAATTTAACTCTGGTATCGAGAGTTCAAACAAATGCTGCGTTAGGCTCCAAAAAAGGAGCGTAGAGCATTTTTACCGCAAATACAACTCTCGATACCAGAGTTGCTTACGGACGCGGCCGGCCTCAAAAACGTGCTCGTGCACGATTCCCCCATAGGAAACAATGGGGCTGTTTGAGCTGAAAAAAAACCTAACACCTGCAAAAAAGCAGCGTTCAGCTCCTAACGCAGCCCCATTGTTTCCTATGGAGAAACACTTCCTACGTCTGCACCTAACACTCTAACATGTACCCCGAGTCTAAACACCCCTAGCCTTACACTTATTAACCCCTAATCTGCCGCCCCCGCTATCGCTGACCCCTGCATTACACTTTTAACCCCTAATCTGCCGCTCCGTAAACCGCCACCACCTACGTTATCCCTATGTACCCCTAATCTGCTGCCCTAACATCGCCGACCCCTATGTTATATTTATTAACCCCTAATCTGCCCCCCACAACGTCGCCGACACCTACCTACACTTATTAACCCCTAATCTGCCGAGCGGACCTGAGCGCTACTATAATAAAGTTATTAACCCCTAATCCGCCTCACTAACCCTATCATAAATAGTATTAACCCCTAATCTGCCCTCCCTAACATCGCCGACACCTACCTTCAATTATTAACCCCTAATCTGCCGACCGGAGCTCACCGCTATTCTAATAAATGTATTAACCCCTAAAGCTAAGTCTAACCCTAACACTAACACCCCCCTAAGTTAAATATAATTTTTATCTAACGAAATAAATTAACTCTTATTAAATAAATGATTCCTATTTAAAGCTAAATACTTACCTGTAAAATAAATCCTAATATAGCTACAATATAAATTACATTTATATTATAGCTATTTTAGGATTAATATTTATTTTACAGGTAACTTTGTATTTATTTTAACCAGGTACAATAGCTATTAAATAGTTAAGAACTATTTAATAGTTACCTAGTTAAAATAATTACAAATTTACCTGTAAAATAAATCCTAACCTAAGATATAATTAAACCTAACACTACCCTATCAATAAAATAATTAAATAAACTACCTACAATTACCTACAATTAACCTAACACTACACTATCAATAAATAAATTAAACACAATTGCTACAAATAAATACAATTAAATAAACTATCTAAAGTACAAAAAATAAAAAAGAACTAAGTTACAGAAAATAAAAAAATATTTACAAACATAAGAAAAATATTACAACAATTTTAAACTAATTACACCTACTCTAAGCCCCCTAATAAAATAACAAAGACCCCCAAAATAAAAAATTCCCTACCCTATTCTAAAATACAAAAATTACAAGCTCTTTTACCTTACCAGCCCTGAACAGGGCCCTTTGCGGGGCATGCCCCAAGAAGTTCAGCTCTTTTGCCTGTAAAAGAAAACATACAATACCCCCCCCCAACATTACAACCCACCACCCACATACCCCTAATCTAACCCAAACCCCCCTTAAATAAACCTAACACTAAGCCCCTGAAGATCTTCCTACCTTGTCTTCACCATCCAGGTATCACCGATCCGTCCTGGCTCCAAGATCTTCATCCAACCCAAGCGGGGGCTAGACATCCACTGAAGAAGTCCAGAAGAGGGTCCAAAGTCTTCCTCCTATCCGGCAACAAGAGGACATCCGGACCGGCAAACATCTTCTCCAAGCGGCATCTTCTATGTTCTTCCATCCGATGACGACCGGCTCCATCTTGAAGACCTCCAGCGCGGATCCATCCTCTTCTTCCGACGACTAGACGACGAATGACGGTTCCTTTAAGGGACGTCATCCAAGATGGCGTCCCTCGAATTCCGATTGGCTGATAGGATTCTATCAGCCAATCGGAATTAAGGTAGGAATTTTCTGATTGGCTGATGGAATCAGCCAATCAGAATCAAGTTCAATCCGATTGGCTTATTCAATCAGCCAATCAGATTGAGCTCGCATTGTATTGGCTGATCGGAACAGCCAATAGAATGCGAGCTCAATCTGATTGGCTGATTGGATCAGCCAATCGGATTGAACTTGATTCTGATTGGCTGATTCCATCAGCCAATCAGAAAATTCCTACCTTAATTCCGATTGGCTGATAGAATCCTATCAGCCAATCGGAATTCGAGGGACGCCATCTTGGATGACGTCCCTTAAAGGAACCGTCATTCGTCGTCTAGTCGTCGGAAGAAGAGGATGGATCCGCGCTGGAGGTCTTCAAGATGGAGCCGGTCGTCATCGGATGGAAGAACATAGAAGATGCCGCTTGGAGAAGATGTTTGCCGGTCCGGATGTCCTCTTGTTGCCGGATAGGAGGAAGACTTTGGACCCTCTTCTGGACTTCTTCAGTGGATGTCTAGCCCCCGCTTGGGTTGGATGAAGATCTTGGAGCCAGGACGGATCGGTGAACCTGGCATGGTGAAGACAAGGTAGGAAGATCATCAGGGGCTTAGTGTTAGGTTTATTTAAGGGGGGTTTGGGTTAGATTAGGGGTATGTGGGTGGTGGGTTGTAATGTTGGGGGGGGGGTATTGTATGTTTTCTTTTACAGGCAAAAGAGCTGAACTTCTTGGGGCATGCCCCGCAAAGGGCCCTGTTCAGGGCTGGTAAGGTAAAAGAGCTTGTAATTTTTGTATTTTAGAATAGGGTAGGGAATTTTTTATTTTGGGGGTCTTTGTTATTTTATTAGGGGGCTTAGAGTAGGTGTAATTAGTTTAAAATTGTTGTAATATTTTTCTTATGTTTGTAAATTTTTTTTTATTTTCTGTAACTTAGTTCTTTTTTATTTTTTGTACTTTAGATAGTTTATTTAATTGTATTTATTTGTAGCAATTGTGTTTAATTAATTTATTGATAGTGTAGTGTTAGGTTAATTGTAGGTAATTGTAGGTAGTTTATTTAATTATTTTATTGATAGGGTAGTGTTAGGTTTAATTATATCTTAGGTTAGGATTTATTTTACAGGTAAATTTGTAATTATTTTAACTAGGTAACTATTAAATAGTTCTTAACTATTTAATAGCTATTGTACCTGGTTAAAATAAATACAAATTTACCTGTAAAATAAATATTAATCCTAAAATAGCTATAATATAAATGTAATTTATATTGTAGCTATATTAGGATTTATTTTACAGGTAAGTATTTAGCTTTAAATAGGAATCATTTATTTAATAAGAGTTAATTTATTTCGTTAGATAAAAATTATATTTAACTTAGGGGGGTGTTAGTGTTAGGGTTAGACTTAGCTTTAGGGGTTAATACATTTATTAGAATAGCGGTGAGCTCCGGTCGGCAGATTAGGGGTTAATAATTGAAGGTAGGTGTCGGCGATGTTAGGGAGGGCAGATTAGGGGTTAATACTATTTATGATAGGGTTAGTGAGGCGGATTAGGGGTTAATAACTTTATTATAGTAGCGCTCAGGTCCGCTCGGCAGATTAGGGGTTAATAAGTGTAGGCAGGTGTCGGCGACGTTGTGGGGGGCAGATTAGGGGTTAATAAATATAACATAGGGGTCGGCGATGTTAGGGGCAGAAGATTAGGGGTACATAGGGATAACGTAGGTGGCGGCGATTTGCGGTCGGAAGATTAGGGGTTAATTATTTTAAGTAGCTTGCGGCGACGTTGTGTGGGGCAAGTTAGGGGTTAATAAATATAATATAGGGGTCGGCGGGGTTAGGGGCAGCAGATTAGGGGTACATAAGTATAACGTAGGTGGCGGTCGGCAGATTAGGGGTTAAAAATTTTAATCGAGTGGCGGCGATGTGGGGGGAGCTCGGTTTAGGGGTACATAGGTAGTTTATGGGTGTTAGTGTAGTTTAGGGTACAGTAGTTAAGAGCTTTATGAACCGGCGTTAGCCAGAAAGCTCTTAACTCCTGCTTTTTTCAGGCGGCTGGAATCTTGTCGTTAGAGCTCTAACGCTCACTGCAGAAACGACTCTAAATACCAGCGTTAGAAAGATCCCATTGAAAAGATAGGCTACGCAAATGGCGTAGGGGGATCTGCGGTATGGAAAAGTCGCGGCTGTAAAGTGAGCGTTAGACCCTTTAATCACTGACTCCAAATACCAGCGGGCGGCCAAAACCAGCGTTAGGAGCCTCTAACGCTGGTTTTGACGGCTACCGCCGAACTCTAAATCTAGGCCTTAGGGATTTAAGACCATCTTCCCAGTTGTCTATTATTGCGTCAAGAGTAGTTTCGGTATCACATGCCAGTGCAAAAGTTTTGTCTATATCCCTCAACCTCTGATCCTGTCTGTTTTTAAAGTCTTGTGACAAGCTGTGCGTCATTTTTAGTATGTGTCTTAGTGACTTGGCCAGTCAGTAACCCTGCTGGGTAGATACTTATATTAACTAAGTTGTTTCTCAGAATGCTGTCCTAAACAACGGATAGACATAAACAGTTTAAGAAATTTAGGGAGAGAAATATTGCTGTATTTTTTATATACTTATAATTTCCCCAACACAATTAAACCCTATACTTTGGGTGGAAAATAGTATTTCCTTAATCAAAATAATGAAGGTGGGGGGTGCTCAATATCCTGTATAAACATAGAGAAATGTAGGAAGAAGAAATGGATATACCAGAGCACTCGAAGTTAACTATTAAGATTAATTCATAATGTGAGTTGATGTGCAGGACTGGTTATTATAAATAAAACATAACTTTTAATAATGTTCAAGTAAAATATAATGTTAAATAATGGTGATAAACATTCACACAGTGTTGTGTATATTAAAATCAATTAAAAAAGAAATGAATGCTGTAGTGCCAAATATTGGCCATACAAAGTATGTCAAGTGGGTGATTCACAATCAAAAAGCTCTCTAAAGTGCTTAGCAATAGCAACAAAACTAATTCAATAAGAAAAGGAAGTTACACTTCCACCAAATACGATGCTGAGTGCAGTGCTCAGCCGTGGTTAGCTTCTATTCAAGTCACATACTCTGTATGCAATTATAAGATAGGATAGAACCTGTGAATCTATCACTATCTAGACCTGTGTAATGAGTCAGAATAAAGCCCAATTCACAGAGAATAGGTGTAGGTTCTGTGACATAAACCGCTAACATGTATATGTTGCTATAGAACAATTATACCCACAAGAAGGGTGTGTGTGGTGGGTGAGTCTGGTAAGGATGTACCACAATATGCTCGCGGATTGCACAATGAACTAATCTAAAAAGAGGATTGACCTCACACAAATTATCTAGCTAGTGCAATGCTGGAGCGGTACTATACCTTGTCAGAATCCCATACTATATGTAAAGTTAAGTTATGACAAATAGTACTGAAAAGACAATTAAAGGAGCCCACAAATTGGCTAGTTATCCTAGAAGGAATACTTCATGGTGAACGTTTCAACAGTACAGTCAATTATTAACAATTATACACACACACGCTATATTAAACTGTCAGCATTCAAAAGGAGCGCCTGATGCGCATTTCGCCACCTCCGTGGCTTTCTCAAAGGCTAACCCGTCCTGCCTCAACTCGAGCGTTTAAATATCGCTCAGAGCCAATCACGGGTGAGTAATCGTGCACACCCACTAACGGCTGACCAATCACTAATCATCTACCCCATTGGGTAGACGTATGTCACATGACTTGTCATTCTGATGCAGATGGGCGTGATTCTTCACGCAACTATACATCAGCATAAGCGGATATTACTTGTTTAGTAAGAGAGACATATGTTAGGCAGATGCTATTTAAATCATTTATACACATTTGTCACCATGTTGCCATAGCGATCAGTTATCATAACTTTACTTCAAGTTTCGTCATCAATATTTCGTTAGTATTTGACGAATAACGAGAAGGGGGGGGAAAGAAATCTGAACATAAATCAGAGTATTAATACTGGTATACGGTTACATCTATTGTTCTGATGGTAACGAAAATGAAATAAAAACATACGGCAGTTTATCTCCCATCAGTATTGATACCAAATATAGGGTTATTATATATGTGTAGATTATCAGGAAAATACTACATATATATTCGAGCTAGTGTCAAAGGTGTTATATCCTCAAATATCCTTTAGTGAAGTCTGCTAAAATATACAGATAAAAAATCATTCATTTTGGTTTCCGATCAATATTTATGAATTGGCTGTTGTAATACGGCCACAGTAACTCCTATCTCATCACGGTACTTTGCATATCCATGGATTTGTAACAATAAATAATATATAGCAAAAGATTATGTACGATGACTGTACCCCCTTAATCCATTTCCTTAAAAGATATGTGAAAACAACATAACATATTTGAATATATAAATGGAGTAAAATCATAACTTACGATATGTTTTGCATGTGGCAACTAACATTTGTGTTAATATACCCATTCAGGCTTCACAAAAAAGTCTAATACTCTGCAACACCTTTAATCTAGTGGTGTTGTATGAATTTCTGGCACTATACATTCCATCAGCAACAACTATTATATAGGATTAACCACCGACAGCCCGTATGAGTATATGTTGATTACCATTAGTTAATTTAGTACGCCTTTACATAGGGGAGCATTTTTGATTGAGTGTTAACTATATATTATTTATTGTTACAAATCCATGGATATGCAAAGTACCGTGATGAGATAGGAGTTACTGTGGCCGTATTACAACAGCCAATTCATAAATATTGATCGGAAACCAAAATGAATGATTTTTTATCTGTATATTTTAGCAGACTTCACTAAAGGATATTTGAGGATATAACACCTTTGACACTAGCTAGAATATATATGTAGTATTTTCCTGATAATCTACACATATATAATAACCCTATATTTGGTATCAATACTGATGGGAGATAAACTGCCGTATGTTTTTATTTCAGTTTCGTTACCATCAGAACAATAGATGTAACCGTATACCAGTATTAATACTCTGATTTATGTTCAGATTTCTTTCCCCCCCCTTCTCGTTATTCGTCAAATACTAACGAAATATTGATGACGAAACTTGAAGTAAAGTTATGATAACTGATCGCTATGGCAACATGGTGACAAATGTGTATAAATGATTTAAATAGTATCTGCCTAACATATGTCTCTCTTACTAAACAAGTAATATCCGCTTATGCTGATGTATAGTTGCATGAAGAATCATGCCCATCTGCATCAGAATGACAAGTCATGTGACATACGTCTACCCAATGGGGTAGATGATTAGTGATTGGTCAGCCGTTAGTGGGTGTGCACGATTACTCACCCGTGATTGGCTCTGAGCGATATTTAAACGCTCGAGTTGAGGCAGGATGGGTTAGCCTTTGAGAAAGCCACGGAGGTGGCGAAATGCGCATCAGGCGCTCCTTTTGAATGCTGACAGTTTAATATAGCGTGTGTGTGTATAATTGTTAATAATTGACTGTACTGTTGAAACGTTCACCATGAAGTATTCCTTCTAGGATAACTAGCCAATTTGTGGGCTCCTTTAATTGTCTTTTCAGTACTATTTGTCATAACTTAACTTTACATATAGTATGGGATTCTGACAAGGTATAGTACCGCTCCAGCATTGCACTAGCTAGATAATTTGTGTGAGGTCAATCCTCTTTTTAGATTAGTTCATTGTGCAATCTGCGAGCATATTGTGGTACATCCTTACCAGACTCACCCACCACACACACCCTTCTTGTGGGTATAATTGTTCTATAGCAACATATACATGTTAGCGGTTTATGTCACAGAACCTACACCTATTCTCTGTGAATTGGGCTTTATTCTGACTCATTACACAGGTCTAGATAGTGATAGATTCACAGGTTCTATCCTATCTTATAATTGCATACAGAGTATGTGACTTGAATAGAAGCTAACCACGGCTGAGCACTGCACTCAGCATCGTATTTGGTGGAAGTGTAACTTCCTTTTCTTATTGAATTAGTTTTGTTGCTATTGCTAAGCACTTTAGAGTGCTTTTTGATTGTGAATCACCCACTTGACATACTTTGTATGGCCAATATTTGGCACTACAGCATTCATTTCTTTTTTAATTGATTTTAATATACACAACACTGTGTGAATGTTTATCACCATTATTTAACATTATATTTTACTTGAACATTATTAAAAGTTATGTTTTATTTATAATAACCAGTCCTGCACATCAACTCACATTATGAATTAATCTTAATAGTTAACTTCGAGTGCTCTGGTATATCCATTTCTTCTTCCTACATTTCTTTATCTTTTAGGAGTCTGTCTGCTTCTAGTAAGTAGTAATCCCTATCCATTATTACTACTCCGCTGGCTATACTTTGGACCATTGAACAATAAAGGTCTGTTTTAATTCATTTATTAAGGCTGGAGCACCTTTCTTTCAAGATTCCCCTCCTACCTGGCACCTCCCTGATCCCTCCCTAACAGCTCTCTACCCCCCACCCACACTCATCCCCACCAACTTAGGTATTGGGAGACAGTCTGCTAGTTTGCAGTTTAGAAGCTTTAATTTATTTATTTTTATTTTGTTGATTATTATTTTTTTTTCTCCATGTAGTGATCCCTTCCCAACTCTCCAAGCTCCCTAATCCCTCCCAAACTGCTCTCTAACCCTACCACCTCCCGCACCTGAGTAGCACTTGGTGATTGGTGGCTAAATGTAGCAAACCAATCAGCAAGTTCTACACAGGTGCTGAACCAAAAATGGGCCGGCTCCTAACCTTTACATTCCTGCTTTTTCAAATAAAGATAGCAAAAGAACGAAGAAAAATAATAGGAGTAAATTAGAAAGTTGCTTAGAATTGCATACTCTATCTGAATCATGAATTTAAAAAAATGGGCTTAGTATCCCTTTAAGCTTTTTTTCCACCTGAGTGGTTTGAGATGTGTTATGTGAAATTCTGATTTGATTTGTGCATAATCTCATTTATATATGTCCCTAAATGGCTTCAGGACAAAATAAGATGACGAAGAAAAATTGATAATAGGAGTAAATTAGAAAAGTGCTTAAAATGGCATGCTCTATCTGAATCATTAAAGAAACATTTTTTGGTTTAGTGTCCCTTTAAATGTTTCATTCTAGGAACTGGTATTGTAAAAGTACATTTCAAAAGTCGCTTCACTATGCATAGTTAAATAGTTTACAGGAAATTACATTGTAATGTTCCTTTAAGGAATTAAAGCTGAAATGCTTGTTGTTTACAGTGCTTAGCTTAACCTGCAACTCACCATACTAACCAGCAGCTCTTCTACCCAGGCAGTAGTAGCGGAGTTTAATCTAAATATTAGAAAACCTATTCACAGCAGCTCACAAGCCTACTGGAAGAGGAGGTCTTTACATTGCTATAAGGTGTGGCCCCTACTACTAAGCCCTTGGGCAACCACCTAGTTTTTCTTAAGGGATGTGCACTCATAGGAGGCAGGGGAGGCAGTGCCTACCCTGCCATATGTGGCCAAAGCTTAATTACATTTTAATTAAAACAAAAAAAAAAGTACGAAAAAAAATAATTTCCCCCCCATGTAATGCTATGGAGAGGCAGGTACAGGAACGCTTCTCTCCATTGCAGTACATGGTTCAAAGGAAAAGCTGTGCTGCAGCGCCACCTGTGTTCTGTCAATATATTAGCAGCAAAAATTGGGACAAATATGAGGCACCCCTCTTGATGCCTCCTAGCAAGTGAAGATAGATTAATCAGAAGGAGGATGCACTGAGCAAGGTCATGTGACACAACTGGAAGTTGAGGTAACCTAAGAACAGATGACACCAAGCAGAAGAATAATGTAGTATTCTACATATCTTGTGATTCACAAATTGTGTTTAGATACAGCTCATTAACAGGGGGAACAGTAAGTGAGCATAACCCAATACTGACAGGAAGTCAAAGGGTCATTTCAAATTTAAATCCATAATTTAAAACCCAGAGTTTGAAGTTAAGTGTGCAGTGTCCACATTATTTAAATGAAAGTTTTTGACATTGAATACTGTATTGCTAAGCCTCCCTTTTTGATGGTTATTTGATTTATTTAGGTACAAACTCCATATATGCTATGTCTGTTCAGTCAGAGGATGCAGTATCTATTTTTATTTTTCTCTGTGTCTCCATTTATTTAAAGACTGCTGTTAACTTGTAATTCACAAATCAATTGAAAGCTGTTGCATTGTGTTTTTAATATGTGCTGCTTTTATACAAGTTTATATTAATAAAAAGGAGATGAGTCATTTAAAAAATATATGTAATTATTGCAGTTAAATGTTTTTAGAAATAATGCCACTGTAAAGTAACTAGTTAAACACATAGTCAAAGGGAGACATTTAAAATTAAACTTTTATGATTGAGGTAGAGCATGCTATTTTAATAGACTTTTCTAGTTATTTATATTTTGAGAATTAGCATCAACTGTTACTGGCCCCATGTCAGCAAATCAAATTAGTTTTTGAAAGGAACATGAAAGTCATAATTACATTTCTATCATTCAGATAGAAATTGCACAAATAAAAATATAAATAAACTTTCTATTTTACTTTTATTATTATGTACTTCATTCTTTTGGTATAATTTGGTGTCCTTTGTTGAAGAGCATACCTAAGTGGGATGTGCACGTGCATTTCTTGAACACCATATTGCAGCAGCTGTGTTGGCAGTATTGATAACTTGTCCTTTGTGTAAAACTTGTATGGTAAATTATTTCTATTTTTACAATACAGTAGTGAGTAGAGAAGAGATTGTGTATCATTCTAATTGCTTAGTAACTGGCACTGTGCCACAGAATTGTGTGAGTGTGTATGTGAGCAGAGTGTGTGTGGGTGTCAGTGAGCAGAGTGTGTGCTTTATTCTCCAGGTAATCAATACATTTCCGATGAGCTGGTGCTTTAGTGCAGTGTTTCTCAACAATGGTCCTCAAGTACCCCCAACAGGCCAGGTTTTTATTATAGCCGAATCAGTGCACAGGTGAAGTAATCAGCTGATCAGTAACTCAGTGGTTACTAACTTGCTCTCACCCATCACCTGATTATGTCACCTGTGCACTGGTTCAGCTATAATTTAAACCTGCCCTGTTGGGGGTACTTGCGGCCCTCTGTACATGTGTTTCTCCGGCGTATTATATCTAGTGCCTCACCAGTCTCTGACCTCACTGCACTGCTTGGCTGACCCGGCTACATTTTACAATGTGATTGTTTAGTGTATGATATTTATGATACAAAGGCATTGATTGGCTGCAGCAAAGAAGAAAAATAAAACATACTCTAGAAGGGTTTCACATTTTGTATCCTTGAGCTAATCTGATTAAAATTTTGCTAACAAATTTACATCTTCAAAGTCCTTATTGTACAAAAGAAAGACTGACAGAATTTTGTTTTTGCATTTTAGAGAATACGCAGATGGGACACGCAATAAAATCCTCATTCTTTTTCTAAATTAGTGCTCTCCTTTTGCAGAGCAGGCTCACAGTGTTTATTAGTTAGTGGAACATAATATGAGTAATTAATTTCATTTTTAGTATCAAATAATATTAGCAAAGTAAAATTCTCTTCCACCCCCTACTGTTGTACAGTCGTTTTTTAAGTACTTTTCATCTCCCTCTCTTTCCATTTTTTAAGGATAAATTGATCTAAATCTGTTTTTTTTTCTGTTTAATTTCCATGTGTCCTGGTGTTCTACTGCTCTAGTTCTCTGGTAGCAGCCTTAAAAGTGGTGAAATTCTAAGAGCAAGAGCAATATATTGTTCATCTCTAAGGTAAGACTTGGGGACCTAGTTATCAAGCCGTCAACCTCAAATACGCTGGAATTACGCAGCGTATTTGTGGCGAGGCTGATTCGCCTTAGTTATCAAGCCCTAGATACCGGCAAAAGTAGAATTTTGTGACGTAAGCTTCGATCCGCCGGACTCAGTCCAACACAGATCGATTCTTACGTCACTACAGATGTTTTGCACACAAGTGCGGCACAATCGGACTACTTTTGCTAGTTATCAAAAAACTAGCAGGTACGCTCGGCACTTTTCCGGCCCAGCGTACCTGGTTTTCAAACTGCCGCCCTGGAGGCGGCGGATCCCATAGGAATCAATGAGAGTCTGACCATAGCAAAAGTACAAGTTTGCTGCTGCCCGACATCCCATTGATTTCTATGGGAGCTGTCTACACCTAACACCCTAACATGTACCCCGAGTCTAAACACCCCTAAGCTGTCCCCCCCTACACCGCCGCAACTAAATAAAGTTATTACCCCCTAAACCGCCGCTCCCGGAGCCCACCGCAAGCTATAATAAGTATGTTAACCCCTAAACCGCCGCTCCCGGAGCCCAGCGCAACCGATATTAAACTTATTAACCCCTAATCTGCCCCCCCTACACCTATAATACATTTATTAATCCCTATCCTGCCCCCCCTACACCGCCGCCACTGTAATAAAATTATTAACCCCTAAACCTAAGTCTAAAACTAACCCTAACACCCCCATAACTTAAATATTAATTAAATAAATCTAAATAATATTTCTCTTATTAACTAAATTAATCCTATTTAAAACTAAATACTTACCTTTAAAATAAACCCTAATATAGCTACAATATAAATAATAATTATATTGTAGCTATCTTAGGATTTATTTTTATTTTACAGGCAACTTTCAATTTATTTTAACTAGGTACAATAGCTATTAAATAGTTAATAACTATTTAATAGCTACCTAGCTAAAATAAAGAGAAATTTACCTGTAAAATAAAAACTAACCTAAGTTACAATTACACCTAACACTACACTATCATTAAATACATTATTCCTATTTAAAACTAAATACTTACCTGTAAAATAAACCCTAAGATAGCTACAATGTAATTAATAATTACATTGTAGCTATTTTAGGATTTATATTTATTTTACAGGTAACTTTGTATTTATTTTAGCTAGTTAGAATAGTTATTAAATAGTTATTAACTATTTAATAACTACTTAGCTAAAAGAAATACAAAATTACCTGTAAAATAAATCCTGACCTAAGTTACAATTAAAACTAACACTACACTATCATTACATTAATTAAATAAATTAACTACAAATAACTACAATTAAATACAATTACATAAACTAACTAAAGTACAAAAAATAAAAAAGCTAAGTTACAAAAAATAAAAAACATAAGTTACAAACATTTAAAAAATATTACAACAATTTTAACCTAATTACACCTAATCTAAGCCCCCTAATAAAATAACAAAGCCCCCAAAATAAAAAAATTCCCTACCCTATTCTACATTAAAAAAGTTCAAAGCTCTTTTACCTTACCAGCCCTTAAAAGGGCCTTTTGTGGGGCATGCCACAAAGAAAACTGCTCTTTTGCCTGTAAAAGAAAAATACAACCCCCCCCAACATTAATACCCACCACCCACATACCCCTAATCTAACCCAAACCCCCCTTAAAATAACCTAACACTAATCCCCTGAAGATCATCCTACCTTGAGTCGTCTTCACTCAGCCGAGCCACCGATGGAACTGAAGAGGAGATCCGGAGAAGCAGAAGTGATCCTCCAAGGGGTGCAGAAGAATTCTTCCATCCGATGAAGTGATCCTCCAGGCGGCGCTGAAGAAGTCTTCTATCCGGGCGATGTCATCTTCCAAGCGGCGCTGAAGAAGTCTTCTATCAGGACGATGTCATCTTCCAAGCGGGGTCTTCAATCTTCTTTCTTCAGGATCCATCTTCATCCCGCCGACGCGGAACATCCTTCTTTCCCGAAGTACTACCGACGAATGAAGGCTCCTATAAAGGACATCATCCAAGATGGTGTCCCTTCAATTCCGATTGGCTGATAGGATTCTATCAGCCAATCGGAATTAAAGTAGGAAAAATCTGATTGGCTGATTGAATCAGCCAATCAGATTGAGCTCGCATTCTATTGGCTGATCGGATCAGCCAATAGAATGCAAGCTCAATCTGATTGGCTGATTGGATCAGCCAATCGAATTGAACTTCAATCTGATTGGCTGATTTAATCAGCCAATCAGATTTTTCCTACCTTAATTCCGATTGGCTGATAGGATTCTATCAGCCAATCGGAATTGAAGGGATGCCATCTTGGATGACGTCCCTTAAAGGAGCCTTCATTCGTCGATAGTCCGTTGGGAAAGAAGGATGTTCCGCATCGCCGGGATGAAGATGGATCCTGAAGAAAGAAGATTGAAGACCCCGCTTGGAAGATGACATCGCCCGGATAGAAGACTTCTTCAGCGCCGCTTGGAAGATGACATCGCCCGGATGGAAGACTTCTTCAGCGCCGCCTGGAGGATCACTTCATCGGATAGAAGACTTCTTCAGCGCCCCTTGGAAGATCACTTCTGCCGCTCCGGATCTCCTCTTCAGTTCCATCGGTGGCTCGGCTGAGTGAAGATGTCTCAAGGTAGGATGATCTTCAGGGGATTAGTGTTAGGTTATTTTAAGGGGGGTTTGGGTTAGATTAGGGGTATGTGGGTGGTGGGTTTTAATGTTTTAATGTTGGGGGGGTTGTATTTTTCTTTTACAGGCAAAAGAGCAGTTTTCTTTGGGGCATGCCCCACAAAAGGCCCTTTTAAGGGCTGGTAAGGTAAAAGAGCTTTGAACTTTTTTAATGTAGAATAGGGTAGGGAATTTTTTTATTTTGGGGGGCTTTGTTATTTTATTAGGGGGCTTAGATTAGGTGTAATTAGCTTAAAATTGTTGTAATATTTTTTAAATGTTTGTAACTTATTTTTTTATTTTTTGTAACTTAGCTTTTATTTATTTTTTGTACTTTAGTTAGTTTATGTAATTGTATTTAATTGTAGTTAATTTATTTAATTAATGTAATGATAGTGTAGTGTTAGGTTTAATTGTAACTTAGGTTAGGATTTATTTTACAGGTAATTTTGTATTTCTTTTACCTAGGTAGTTATTACATAGTTAATAACTATTTAATAACTATTCTAACTAGCTAAAATAAATACAAAGTTACCTGTAAAATAAATATAAATCCTAAAATAGCTACAATGTAATTATTAATTACATTGTAGCTATCTTACGCCTAGATTTAGAGTTCTGCGGCCAAAGGGGTGCATTAGCTACGCATGCTTTTTTCTGGCCGCACCTTTTAAATACCGCTGGTATAGAGAGTTCACAGAATGGCTGCGTTAGGCTCCAAAAAAGGAGCGTAGAGCATATTTAACGCAACACCTGCAAAAAAGCCGCGTTCAGCTCCTAACGCAGCCCCATTGTTTGCTATGGGGAAACACTTCCTACGTCTGCACCTAACACTCTAACATGTACCCCGAGTCTAAACAACCGTAAACTTACACTTATTAACCCCTATTCTGCCGCCCCCACTATCGCTGACACCTGCATATTATTATTAACCCCTAATCTGCCGCTCCGTAAACCGCCGCTACTTACATTATTCCTATGTACCCCTAATCTGCTGCCCCTAACACCGCCGACCCCTATATTATATTTATTAACCCCTAATCTGCCCCACACAACGTCGCCTCCACCTGCCTACACTTATTAACCCCTAATCTGCCGAGCGGACCGCACCGCTATTATAAAAAAGTTATTAACCCCTAATCCGCCTCACTAACCCTATAATAAATAGTATTAACCCCTAATCTGCCCTCCCTAACATCGCCGACACCTAACTTCAAACATTAACCCCTAATCTGCCGACTGGAGCTCACCGCTATACTAATAAATGTATTAACCCCTAAAGCTAAGTCTAACCCTAACACTAACACCCCCCTAACTTAAATATAATTTAAATCTAACAAAATTAATTAACTCTTATTAAATAAATTATTCCTATTTAAAGCTAAATACTTACCTGTAAAATAAATCCTAATATAGCTACAATATAAATTATAATTATATTATAGCTATTTTAGAATTTATATTTATTTTACAGGCAACTTTGTATTTATTTTAACCAGGTACAATAGCTATTAAATAGTTAAGAACTATTTAATAGCTAAAATAGTTAAAATAATTACAAAATTAGCTGTAAAATAAATCCTAACCTAAGTTACAATTAAACCTAACACTACACTATCAATAAATTAATTAAATAAAATACCTACAATTACCTACAATTAAACCTAACACTACACTATCAATAAATTAATTAAATACAATATCTACAAATAAATACAATGAAATAAACTAACTAAAGTACAAAAAATAAAAAAGAACTAAGTTACAAAAAATAAAAAAATATTTACAAACATCAGAAAAATATTACAACAATTTTAAACTAATTACACCTACTCTAAGCCCCCTAATAAAATAACAAAGCCCCCCAAATCAAAAAATGCCCTACCCTATTCTAAATTAAAAAAGTTCAAAGCTCTTTTACCTTACCAGCCCTGAACAGGGCCCTTTGCGGGGCATGCCCCAAAGAATTCAGCTCTTTTGACTGTAAAAAAAACACATTCAATACCCGCCCCCAACATTACAACCCACCACCCACATACCCCTAATCTAACCCAAACCCCCCTTAAATAAACCTAACACTAAGCCCCTGAAGATCTTCCTACCTTATCTTCACCATACCAGGTTCACCGATCGGTCCTCGGAAGTCTTGATCCAAGCCCAAGCGGGGGGCTGAAGAGTGACGTCCATCCTCGGGCTGAAGTCTGGATCCAAACGGCGGCTGAAGAAATCCATCATCGGGCTGAAGTCGGAAGTCCATCATCGGGATGAAGTCTTCTATCAAGCCGCATCTTCAATCTTCTTTCTTCTGGAGCGGAGCGGAGCCATCTTCTTCCAAGCCGACGCGGAACATCCTCTTCAACAGATGCCTACTCGCCGAATGACGGTTCCTTTAAATGATGTCATCCAAAATGGCGTCCCTCAAATTCCGATTGGCTGATAGGATTCTATCAGCCTATCGGAATTAAGGTAGGAATATTCTGATTGGCTGATGGAATCAGCCAATCAGAATCAAGTTCAATCCGATTGGCTGATCCAATCAGCCAATCAGATTGAGCTCGCATTCTATTGGCTGATCGGAACAGCCAATAGAATGCGAGCTCAATCTGATTGGCTGATTGGATCAGCCAATCGGATTGAACTTGATTCTGATTGGCTGATTCCATCAGCCAATCAGAATATTCCTACCTTAATTCCGATTGGCTGATAGGATTCTATCAGCCAATCGGAATTTGAGGGACGCCATCTTGGATGACGTCATTTAAAGGAACCGTCATTCGGCAAGTAGGCGTCGGTTGAAGAGGATGTTCCGCGTCGGCTTGGAAGAAGATGGCTCCGCTCCAGAAGAAAGAAGATTGAAGATGCGGCTTGATAGAAGACTTCATCCCGATGATGGACTTCCGACTTCAGCCCGATGATGGATTTCTTCAGCCGCCGCTTGGATCCAGACTTCAGCCCGAGGATGGACGTCACTCTTCAGCCCCAAGCTTGGGCTTGGATCAAGACTTCCGAGGACGGATCGGTGAACCTGGTATGGTGAAGATAAGGTAGGAAGATCTTCATTGGCTTAGTGTTAGGTTTATTTAAGGGGGTTTGGGTTAGATTAGGGGTATGTGGGTGGTGGGTTGTAATGTTGGGGGGGGTATTGTATGTGTTTTTTTTACAGGCAAAAGAGCTGAATTCTTTGGGGCATGCCCCGCAAAGGGCCTTGTTCAGGGCTGGTAAGGTAAAAGAGCTTTGAACTTTTTAAATTTAGAATAGGGTAGGGCATTTTTTATTTTGGGGGGCTTTGTTATTTTATTAGGGGGCTTAGAGTAGGTGTAATTAGTTTAAAATTGTTGTAATATTTTTCTAATGTTTGTAAATATTTTTTTATTTTTTGTAACTTAGTTCTTTTTTATTTTTTGTACTTTAGTTAGTTTATTTAATTGTAGTTATTTGTAGGTATTGTATTTAATTAATTTATTGATAGTGTAGTGTTAGGTTTAATTGTAGATAATTGTAGATATTGTATTTAAATAATTTATTGATAGTGTAGTGTTAGGTTTAATTGTAACTTAGGTTAGGATTTATTTTACAGGTAATTTTGTAATTATTTTAACTATTTTAGCTATTAAATAGTTCTTAACTATTTAATAGCTATTGTATCTGGTTAAAATAAATACAAAGTTGCCTGTAAAATAAATATTAATCCTAAAATAGCTATAATATAATTATAATTTATATTGTAGCTATATTAGGGTTTATTTTACAGGTAAGTATTTAGATTTAAATAGGAATAATTTATTTAATAAGAGTTAATTTATTTTGTTAGAATAAAATTATATTTAATTTAGGGGGGTGTTAGGGTTAATATTAGATTTAGGGGTTAAAAAATTTATTAGAGTAGCGGTGAGCTTCGATCGGCAGATTAGGGGTTAATACTTGAAGTTAGGTGTCGGCGATGTTAGGGAGGGCAGATTAGGGGTTAATAATATTTATTATAGGGTTATTGAGGCGGGAGTGAGGCGGATTAGGGGTTAATAACTTTATTATAATAGCGGGGCGGTCCGCTCGGCAGATTAGGGGTTAATAAGTGTAGGCAGGTGGAGGCGACGTTGTGTGGGGCAGATTAGGGGTTAATAAATATAATATAGGGGTCGGCGGTGTTAGGGGCAGCAGATTAGGGGTACATAAGTATAACGTAGGTGGCGGTCGGCAGATTAAGGGTCAAAAAAATTTAATCGAGTGGCAGCGATGTGGGGGGACCTCGGTTTAGGGGTACATAGGTAGTTTATGGGTGTTAGTGTACTTTAGAGCACAGTAGTTAAGAGCTTTATAAAACGGCGTTAGCCCAGAAAGCTCTTAACTACTGACTTTTTTCTGAGGCTGGAGTTTTGTCGTTAGATTTCGAACGCTCACTTCAGACACGACTCTAAATACCGGAGTTAGAAAGATCCCATTGAAAAGATAGGATACGCAAATGACGTAAGGGGATCTGCGGTATGGAAAAGTTGCGGCTGGAAAGTGAGCGTTAGACCCTTTCCTGACTGACTCCAAATACCAGCGGTAGCCCAAAACCAGCGTTAGGAGCCTCTAACACTGGTTTTCACGGCTACCGCCCAACTCTAAATGTAGGCCTTAGGGTTTATTTTACAGGTAAGTATTTAGTTTTAAATAGGAATAATTTATTTAATGATAGTGTAGTGTTAGGTGTAATTGTAACTTAGGTTTTTATTTTACAGGTAAATTTCTCTTTATTTTAGCTAGGTAGCTATTAAATAGTTAATAACTATTTAATAGCTATTGTACCTAGTTAAAATAAATTGAAAGTTGCCTGTATAATAAAAATAAATCCTAAGATAGCTACAATATAATTATTATTTATATTGTAGCTATATTAGGGTTTATTTTAAAGGTAAGTATTTAGTTTTAAATAGGAATAACTAATTTAATAAGAGTAATATTTATTTAGATTTATTTAATTAATATTTAAGTTAGGGGGTGTTAGGGTTAGTGTTAGACTTAGGTTTAGGGGTTAATAAATTTATTACAGTGCCGCGGTGTAGTGGGGGGCAGGATAGGGGTTAATAAATTTATTATAGGTGGCGACCGAGTAGGGGGGGCAGATTAGGGGTTAATAAATTTAATATAGGTTGCGGCAGGGTCCGGGAGCGGCGGTTTAGGGGTTAAACTATTTATTTAGTTGCGGCGAGGTGTGGGATCAGCAGGATAGGGGTTAATAACTTTATTATAGAGGGCGGCGGTATAGGGGGGCAGGATAGGGGTTACTAGGTATAATGTAGGTTGCGGCGGTGTCTGGGAGCGGCGGTTTAGGGGTTAATACATTTATTATAGTTGCGGTGGGGTCAGGGAGCGGCGGTTTAGGGGTTAATAACTTTATTGAGTTGCGGGGGGCTCCGGGGGCGCCGGTATAGGGGTAGAACAATGTAATTTAGTGTGAGTGCTTAGTGACAGCTTATCAATAAAGCTGTAGAAAAGCCGAAGAGCAGCGAAATCGGATGAGTGATAACTCTCACAGTCCGCTGCTCATCGCCCCATACTTGGTGCACGGCTTTTTGACAGATTTATTGATAACGTAGGCAAATTTTTTCAGGTCCGCGGTGGCGAAGGTAGGCGAGCTTAGGCTGGCGTATTGGGCCGGCGAAGGCAGGAAAGTTGACACGTTGATAACTACCCCCCTTAGGATGCTGAATAGCATGGCAGTTAAATAAATTGAGATGGACTAGAAGGAAGTGCAGTGATTACGGAACCTTGCACAGAATTGCTAAATGCCAGACTGAAAAACCATAATTTCTATGTTCACAACAGCCAGTAGAAAATGTTTCCACCCTGAACATCTCATCTCTGACTGCTGTCCATGGTGCTGCACACTGTGATATCAAATGCACTCTCTTTGCACTCTGTGTACCTTAAAGGGACATTAAAATCAGATTCTCATTCTCTGTAAAATGTTTAATTTTGCATAATAGAAAAGCATTGTTATGTACTTTCATACATGCTGCACATATTTTTCAAGGTGTGTGTCCCATGTGCATAAGACAATGCATATTTTTCTAAGGATTAAACTCGCAGATTGACAGGAGTTGCCTGATCTACCAAATTAGCAACTCGCTCCATCACACAACAACAAATAACACAAAGAACATCATGATAGTGTTTATTAACATAACCAAAATGCAGGCTGAGAATAAACTATTTTGAAGAACATAAGGGAGGCAGCATCTCAATTACAAGTCCAAGCTTAGCAGGTAAGGGCCCATTTACATCTCCCAATGCAGAGAAACACCCGGAACTTTGCCCTTCAATTTTAAATAATCAGATGCCCTCTGAAGTCTCAGATCCACAGACCTGCTGGCAGAGTTACTCTAGTCTCCTACCTAAAGAATTATGCCCCTCACACTAGCTCAACCCTTGCTTCATCCAGGTTCTGCTCTTACCTAAGCTCTTACACCACCTAGCATCCACCATAACCCTAAGTGCTATGGAAGGACTCTTTGCAAAAAAACTCAAAATAACTCAAGGCCCTTATCAGTGAAGTGGACCCCATCATGACGATAAAGGTGCTGCATATAACCAAAAATATTATACCTAATAATAAAGTCACCTGCAACCACTATGATCCTCCCCTACTCTCTTGCAACTCACTTCCCTATCCTGCATGGTGACTTACTAGATTCCTACAATGACACCTGGCTATCATACAAGACCACCCAATCCTCACACCAGAATACATGGTACACAAACAACGAACATCTGACTGCATAATATGAATTAGTTCTAGAGCCAGGGCCACACCCAAAATAATTTCTCCCAAGATGAAGAACAATGATGTGAGGTCTTCCCAATTTATGAAAAGCATCTTGAATTACACCTGGCAACGCTACATCATGCCCCCTCTGGCTGAGTCATCTAAGTGCTGCCTGAGCAGACAGAAAACCTATTTTGTTTCCTCTGGGCTGTAACAGTACTCTGATGGATGCCCAGTGCTTATATGAGTGCACTACAATCCAAACTCTAAGGGCCCCCTGGACAAGCCTGAATCAGAAAATAGGATACCAAATACATTACAACTAGGTGACACCACAGCCATGCTACAAACAAGAGAATTAATTTAACCAAAAATAACCTGAACAACAAGAAATTATTTCCTATTCCCACTCAATCGATCTTTCAGTTTAAAAAAAAAAAAAAAAAACATTTGAGTAAAGAAGAATAGTGTGGACACAGAAAAAAAAGGACGGCAAAAAAGAGGGGGCAGTGTGTAGGTGCAGGGAAAAGAAAGAGCCAGTAAACCACAAAATGCTCTACTCATATCCAGCCCCCAATCATCTGAATATCCTCCATTAACTGCCCCTATTTAACCACTAGGTGGACTAGAAGGAAGATAATTGATTAATGAACCTTGCACAGAATTACTAAATGCTGGACTGAAAAGTCATCATCTCTATGATCACAATAGCCAGTAGAAAACGTTTCCATTACATCCTGCCCATCTTATCTCTGACTGCTGTCCATAGCGCTGCACACTGTGATATGAAATGCATGATCTGAATAATGAGGACCCAGAAACAAAGAAGGATGATAAAAAGGAGGAGAGGGGGTGGTGTGTAGGTGCAGGGAAAGGAAAGAAGAACCAGTAAACCACAAAATGCCCTACTCATATCCAGCCCCCAAGCATCTGAATATCCCCCCTTAACTACCACCTGTTTAACCACTGCTTGAACCCTTTATAAGGAAGGAACGAGACACAAACCTTTGGCCCTCCAATCCTGCTGCCCTCACAACCCAGTCCAACACTTTTCTGAAATTAAATTTGAATAAGGTAGACAGCTACAGCATGAATCAGGTGAAACTGGGAAGACAACCCAACAGGTGAAATACTAAGGCACTAGCAAAAACTCTCTCACGATTCTAACAGGACAGATTTCCATCTCCATTTGAGCATGCTTATTGATCCATTTTAAATTCAGTTATGAAGACCAACAGCATAGCATCAGAAAAGCACACATCACCCAACTGCTTGCCTTGGCCTGGCAATTCCCATAAAGGAACCATTAGCTCTCCCACCTTAAGTGCACCATGCAAACTAGAAAAAAAGCTTAAAAGGTAGACTTTATAGTCCAAAACACAGAATGTCATACCTTTATCAATAACAGATGATATTCAGCAATAGGTTCCCTGCCATTAGAAACCCCAATCTCAGATCTCTTCTAATCATGCAGAATCTATTTAATCAAAAATAAAACCCCAGGATCAGGAATACTTGCAAGATTATAGAAAAAAAGACAGCACCACACCTTTTTTTTACACACTTGCTAGGCAATGAAGCCAACTGCTCTAGCAACATTACCTGATTCTCTAAAACTGCAGGAACCAACCTGGAACAACAAAATGCCTCCCACTCTTTCCAATAAGCCTAATGAAATCTAAATGATGCTGGAGATAGTGCCACAGACTATGGAAAAAGGGTACCCCCTGGTTTGCAACCTGCCAAACACTGTCTATTAACAGCAGCCTTGGGAGCTAAATGTCAAAATTGCTCCCACTGAAAGCCAGAAAGCATGTCTGTTACAACATCATTAATGCCTGGCACATGCCACGCCACAAAGTAAATATTATACTGAAGATACTGCGGCCAGGAAAAAGTAATGCACAAAATTAACCACAGGAGGCAATGACACAGAAGATCTATTAATGGCATGCACTAAACTAAGATTATCTTACAAAAAGTTAAAGACTGATTCAACAGGGAACTAGAAAAAGAACTAGAATCAGTATCCAACCACTGAGTATAAAAAGATCTTATGGGATATACTCATATCAGCAAAAGGAAAGGGCATTCTGAAAAATTTGATTTTATATATAAACTGTAACCTAGAATACATATTTTTTTTACCATATTCTGAAAATTCATAAAGATTCAACTAACCCTCCAGGAAGGCCTACTAAATCCGGAATTGATTCCGTCAGTAGTCACCTATCTACATATATTGATTGGTATTTATAACCTATGGTAAGTTTTATTTCTATATCATGGATGCTACTTATGTAATCAATAAACTGGAGGGCCTCAAGTGAAAAAAATATTTCCTTTGGTTATCATATGATGTGTCTGCTCTCTACACCAGTATACCACACATATTAGGACTAATAGCCTTTGAAACTCTATGCAAGAATAGGAATATTCCATATATCCATGTAAAATTCTTAATAGAAGGTATTCAGTTCCTTTTAAATTGCAACCATTTTAAATGTGAGAAGAAGTTCTATCAGAATATCAGAGATACAGCAATGGGGACCACTATGGCCCCTTCATATGCCAATATTTTTTATCAGACATTTTTAAGAACACAATGATTTGGAATAATAATCCATATATAAATCATATGTGGACATATTATAGATATATAGATGATATTATTGTGAAGGGGTCTGCAGACAGAGTCAATGAGTTTGCTGAGTATATTAATAATAACACGTTTAATTTAAAATTTTGTGAAAAAACTAGCTCCAGCAGTGTAGATTTCCTTGACCTTACATTATTTGTTAAGTGACTCTCTTATTGCAAACAAAGAACTACAGAAAACCTACCGATAGGAATGGATTTTTAAATGCACACAGTGGGCATATCTCTAAGTTGAAAGTCTTATATTTGTAATAGACAATTTTGCAGATTTAGACGAAATTGTATAAATGTTGAATATTTTCATTTAGAAGCAGATATCCTTCAGGATAAGTTCATAGCCAAAGGGTATGACTAAGATTTAATTATTTTTGCTAGACAAAAGAGTCTTGTCTCATGTAGGATAAAATATTAAATACAAATAAGAGTCTAAGTCACATCAACAATAAAGAAAATTGGAATGCTAAATTTATCACCACATATAATGAGGAAGGTAAAGTTAAGTCACATCTGGATGCCACACCTCATGTGGTCTTTAACAAGACTTTAACATTTTACTGGCCCCATCTAAACTTAAACCAATCACTCATGCAGATTGTAGTAATAATATTAATAATAATATATCTAACTGGTTGTCACTGATGCCAGGTACAAATAGGGGCAGGAAAGTAGGATGTGATATGTGTTCACATATTGTTAAAGGGAATAAAGCTTTTAACTGGGACAAATCTAAATCTTTTGATTTAAAGTTTCATGGGACATGCCATGCCACAGCAATTAACTCTATGTAGGGCGCACAAAGAGAAAAATGAAGCACAGATGGTATGAACACATTAGGAATATAAAAGAAGGGTTTAGTAAGCATAGCGTATCTGATCATTTTAAATCTACACTTGGGGGTAGATTTATCATAGTGCTAGCATACATGATACGATGTAGCGTATCATGTCCGCTGCACAATGATAAATGCAGACAGCATACAGGGAGTGCAGAATTATTAGGCAAGTTGTATTTTTGATGATTAATTTTATTATTGAACAACAACCATGTTCTCAATGAACCCAAAAAACTCATTAATATCAAAGCTGAATAGTTTTGGAAGTAGTTTTTAGTTTGTTTTTAGTTATAGCTATTTTAGGGGGATATCTGTGTGTGCAGGTGACTATTACTGTGCATAATTATTAGGCAACTTAACAAAAAACAAATATATACCCATTTCAATTATTTATTTTTACCAGTGAAACCAATATAACATCTCAACATTCACAAATATACATTTCTGACATTAAAAAACAAAACAAAAACAAATCAGTGACCAATATAGCCACCGTTCTTTGCAAGGACACTCAAAAGCCTGCCATCCATGGATTCTGTCAGTGTTTTGATCTGTTCACCATCAACATTGCGTGCAGCAGCAACCACAGCCTCCCAGACACTGTTCAGAGAGGTGTACTGTTTTCCCTCCTTGTAAATCTCACATTCGATGATGGACCACAGGTTCTCAATGGGGTTCAGATCAGGTGAACAAGGAGGCCATGTCATTAGATTTTCTTCTTTTATACCCTTTCTTGCCAGCCACGCTGTGGAGTACTTGGACGCGTGTGATGGAGCATTGTCCTGCATGAAAATCATGTTTTTCTTGAAGGATGCAGACTTCTTCCTGTACCACTGCTTGAAGAAGGTGTCTTCTAGAAACTGGCAGTAGGACTGGGAGTTGAGCTTGACTCCATCCTCAACCCGAAAAGGCCCCACAACCTCATCTTTGATGATACCAGCCCAAACCAGTACTCCACCTCCACCTTGCTGGCGTCTGAGTCGGACTGGAGCTCTCTGCCCTTTACCAATCCAGCCACGGGCCCATCCATCTGGCCCATCAAGACTCACTCTCATTTCATCAGTCCATAAAACCTTAGAAAAATCAGTCTTGAGATATTTCTTGGCCCAGTCTTGATGTTTCAGCTTGTGTGTCTTGTTCAGTGGTGGTCGTCTTTCAGCCTTTCTTACCTTGGCCATGTCTCTGAGTATTGCACACCTTGTGCTTTTGGGCACTCCAGTGATGTTGCAGCTCTGAAATATGGCCAAACTGGTGACAAGTGGCATCTTGGCAGCTACACGCTTGACTTTTCTCAGTTCATGGGCAGTTATTTTGCGCCTTGGTTTTTCCACACGCTTCTTGCGACCCTGTTGACTATTTTGAATGAAACGCTTGATTGTTCGATGATCACTCTTCAGAAGCTTTGCAATTTTAAGAGTGCTGCATCCCTCTGCAAGATATCTCACTATTTTTGACTTTTCTGAGCCTGTCAAGTCCTTCTTTTGACCCATTTTGCCAAAGGAAAGGAAGTTGCCTAATAATTATGCACACCTGATATAGTGTGTTGATGTCATTAGACCACACCCCTTCTCATTACAGAGATGCACATCACCTAATATGCTTAATTGGTAGTAGGCTTTCAAGCCTATACAGCTTGGAGTAAGACAACATGCATAAAGAGGATGATGTGGTCAAAATACTCATTTGCCTAATAATTCTGCACTCCCTGTACATTGTCAGCATTTATCATTGCACCAGCAGTTCTTTTGAACTGCTGGTGCAATGCTGCCCCCTGCAGATTTGTGGCCAATTGGCCGCTAGCAGGGGGTGTCAATCAACCCGATCAATTAGACCGCTGCTTCATAACTTTTGTTTTTGAATTTTAGTATTGGAACAAATCTCACAATATTTTAATATCGCTCAACGAATATTACTGCTAAGAAAGTACAAAACAAAATGGATTTATCTTCTTAACAGTCTTAGCCCCAGGGGATTAAATATTGAGCTTGATTTGCAAGCATTCATGTAATGAGGGGAAGTATTTTGTTTGCATTTATTAATTGTAGGTCAATGGATATTTTAATATTTTAATGACTTAATTTAATGTAGGGTTGTTTTTATACATAGTATGTACTTCTAAAAATATGTAACATATTATGAATTTAATTTTTTTAACGTTATTGTCCGAGAATATCTCAGCACTATATCCAATTATACAGTACCTTTCGTGCAGATATAGGAGAAGATAATATTATGTTGCAATTGTTTTTGTAACATTGCATACTAGGCTTTGGCCTGTAACTATGACTATGATGGCGAGGATGTGATGTAACCATTTGGGGACGTGTTGAGATATGTTCAAACAATATATATGATTGAGAGCCTTATAGCATTCTAAAACCTCTTGACAAAGTCCTTCCGGAATCGGAAGAAACACGTAGAGGAATTCATGTCGGGTTAGCATTTGTTTGCTTAAATCTTGAGTCAGAGAAGGTAGCAACACGGATAGAGTGATCTGTCTGGCCACTTCATAACTGTACGATGGCTGCTAGAGGGGAGACTACTAATCTCGCACTGAAGTGATGTGACTGATTCTTTTGTGCAACTTTGTTCGGAGCTCAGTTTACCACAGCTCTTAGATCTCGGTAAGGATTGAAGTGGAAAAGGCGATTGCGCTAGCGCAATCACAATTTTGCTGAACTTATAATATTAGCAGTACGAAAATGGCTTTTGAAATCGCGATTGCACTAGCGCAAAACCTTTTGAGCAGCACTTGTAATCTAGCCCATAATTTAGTAATCATGTAATAAGGAAGTAAGTCATATAAGGTTCCTTACCTTAAGTAGTTTTTATGTGCATCAATTTGATATCTTAGCTATCCTTTGGGGGGTTAGTTTATAAAGGTATCTTATTTAATATATTTATGGCTGTATTTAATCAATATTATATTACAGTTTATTTATTAGAGATATTCGATCATTTCAAATTGCAAAATAGTTAAAAGTTATGTGATTGGTTAATTAAGAAAGAACTGTAATTGGTTCTTTTAAATATAAATAGGATAGTGTGTACTGTTTAAAATTACAACTGATGAAGCAGCTATACAAAACCTGGGAAGGTTTTGGGCCAGATTACAAATGGATCGCACACTAATGTGAGCTGGTATTACAAGTTTTCAGCAATGTGAACGCGACCTCATGTTCACATCACTGGGAAGCATTGTGCTCACGAGAGTGCGCTTCCATAGTCTCCTATGTGAGACTCGTTCTGATGCCGTCAGAGACAGCATCAGAACTTCAGCTCCAGCAAAGGGGGTAAGTCGCGCAGCGATGGCAGCAAATATAAATATATATGTATATGCTGAATTAATTAATATGTGTATTTGCCCATTTGCGGTTGCGCAATAATTTAGCACTCCGCTTTTAATCTAGCCCTTTGTGTTTTTAATCTTTTAATGTTATTTTAAATAAAATACTTTTAAATCACACTATCCTGTTTGATGGTTCTGCAATACAAGACTATTAAGAAGTTTGTGAAAACAAGAGCAGTTTGCTGGTTGCAAGCTAACTGAGAGGTTTTGAAATGTCAGTGTGTGATATACAGCACCTTGAGACCAGGTGCATAGAAAAGCGTGAGTAACAATTTTGCTTATACTTATGGTTTTTATGTTTGCAACATTTATGTGCTATGTGGTGCCATTTTCTATTATTACGTGTGGAAATACAGTGCATAAGCATTCAAAAGCACTGAAAGCCAAATTTCAACATGGCTGCAAGCATGCACCCATGACTAGAGGGAGGCAGGGAATAGCCTCAATACTATGCTTATAAATGTACCTTTAAACTACTGCTTCCTAAGCTTTCTGAGCTGCTGTATTAAAATCTCCCCAGACTAATATCAGGGTGATTGATAAGCCCTGTTCTCAAGCAATTGATTGAATGAGAGGAGGGTCGGAGATGCATTAGCATTCACTCATGTAATGAAAACTACAGACAGCCAATGCTGCCCACAAAGTGGTGATCCTAGTCAGACAGGTTCTCTACCTGTGAACGTTACCCAACAGACAAAAAAAAATCTGCCCCTATAGTATTGTTATGTTAATAAACCTCCCACCCCCCACCAGAAAAGGGCCCACTAATATTTAATGGATCCTGTTCAATAAACATTTTTTTTTCTCTGTGCCCTCTAAAATATGTTATTTTAAAATATATTACTTTTGCTTTATTTTTATGAATACTTTCATAACAGGGACTTGGCCAGGAGAGTGATTTCTGCTCCTGCTGCAGTAAGGCGTACTGTACCTCTAAGGAGGCCTAGAAGATCAATTAGACCCTAATTGTAGTAGTCTTTATAAGCTCTCTGTTTTCAGAATGGGGTGGCTTGTGTATTAAGTTAATTCCTCTTACTCTGGCAATTACTATTTATATATACCGGTTTGACTTCTGCTTCCCTTAACTAAGCTTCTGTTTAACCCTTTGTACTGACTTGGTTTATGACTTTAGCCTGTTTTTTTTGCTGATTTTCCCTGTGAGGCTTTGACCCGGATCTTAACCCTGGATTCCGCTGCTATCAGAAAAACTTCATTTGAGTATGTTGTGCAAGTTTATATTCGTCTGGAAAGCGAGACTAAACTTTTAGCAAAGGTATGTCTTTTTTTGATGTTTGAATTTACAAATGTACAGTTACTTTATAGTACTTAATTGTTGTTTGTTTTGTAGGAGCTGATTAAAGTACTAGAGTTTAGCTACTAATTTTAGTCTCTTTGCTCTCTTACCCTGTCCTTTGTTTGAACACACTGTTTATTTTCAGTGCTCCAGTAAAGGCTTGTGGTTAGCTGGGCCTCTTAGCCATTGATTCCAGCTTGTCTCATTCTGAAACGACAGCACACCAGCTGACACTGAGAAGAGGCATGCTTGGACAGGAAAGTGGTTTGCTGTTTGTTACAAATACAGATGTTCCTGTGCTGAAAAATAACAGATTTTTATGACATTGGGGTGTTGTAATTTTCACCAATAGAACTCTGTGAGTTGCATTGGTGAACCAGGTAGCTTCAATGTTGTTAATGAGATCTATGCAAACATACACTTCCTGTTAGACTCACAATCACAAATGCAAAAAAAAAATATGCATGATCATTTTTAATTTATTCATCTTTTTAAACTGTTCACAAATCTTTAATGCCAGAAAATGACATAAAACCTGGGGAAATTTTTTTTTATTGAATAGAAAGAATAAAGCTTTTGTGCTTTGAACTAACTTTTCTAAAAAAAACTGCCTTTGAAAATCAGTCTGTTATAAATACTGAAAAATACAGTTACATTATGGATTTGTTTTTTTTTTTTACTTAAAAAACCCAATACATAAAAACATCTTTACACAATATTTTAGTGTAATCATTTTCCATGACTGTTTAAGCTAGATGCTGACAACGAAATTGAATCAAGCATCTACAGTTCAGATTTGTCAGTGATTTTACTGGCTGCATAACTATTTCTCTCATGCCCTTAACACCTTTACATTTATATACGAGAGTCTGCATCACTACTGAATAGAAAATCAAAATAATTCACAAAAATGAATTGTAAAAAATTGAGATGACAAAAACAGATTGAATAGAAGAAGGTCCAAAGGCCTCAAATTACAAGGGCAAAATTGTCAGGTATTGTATGAATACTGCAGATGGTAGGGAAGATGTTACAATGCAGCAGGTAGTGGATTGTTGAAAGAACAAAAGGAGAGCAAGAGAGAGAAGAGTGTACATTACTGTAGAGCATATACGCTATTGGCTGCGGGGAACTAGGAAAGCACAATACAGACATTTATGAAGAGAAATTATCACTGATTTTAAAATTGTTTCATAATAGAAAAAGTGATGTAGTTGTGAATGCATGGAAGTAGGAGACTTTTGTAGACACAGAACATAGGGGTTGTACAATATTACTTTAATAAGGAGGCTTTTTGTGAGTACTGTTTTCTATGGTGACACCTTTTTCATATAGGCCACACATCAACTTTACAGCGTTGATACCCAAGGCATTGGTACATTAGGTTAAAAATTATATTCATATCTTGCTCCATTTCGGTTTTGGTACCTGCTCTAAAGGTAGCTATTTGTGATGACAGCATCAGAAGTAGCCCTGCAACAGAATTGGCTACAGAAGTTTTAAAAGGCCTGCTATTGTGTCATTCTGTGCTTGGCTATTCTTTCATAAAGATCCCGGGGATTCTTTCATTATCCTTGATTGACCTTGGTTTGTTTCTCAAACCCTGGTACCTGTTTGTCTCTACTGTTGCTTGGACTAATAATCTGGTTGCTGACTTCAAGAACTGTTTATTGTATTACCATTTTGTCTGTTTTGTCACCTGTTTATATTTGGTTCTTATGGTTCCTGACCCTGGCATGTATTTGGACTACCCTTCTGTGTTGCTAGGTGAACCTAACCATTAGTTCCAGCCTTACAGTTACCCCAACATCAGGAGCTGATTACTTTACTTGAACTGCTCCCACAAGGTGTGCTCCAACCTCTAAACAACAACATTTTTGGTTAACTTTATTCCAGAAATATTTATATTAAATTTATTTTCAGCAGCCAGTTGGTTGTACATTGGACAATGAACTAGAGTTTTTAGAATGCTGAGCTTTAGATAGCAGTAGGATATAAAGGATGATATGCTGCATAGAGAGCTGGTGACGGGAGGAGGATACTTATACAAATAAATACATATGTCACATGACTTTTAAGAAACAGTTTTACATAATGTTCCTTTATAAGAACTCAGACATATGCATTTTTCATAAACGTCCTCGTTTGAATATGCAATATTGCAGCCCTAGACCGAGCAAGTTGAAAATTTGACAGATCTGAAGCAGAGATGTAGATTTTTATGTTTTTAGCATATAGATAATATTGAAACTAGGGATGGGCGAATGTTTCGCAACATTCAGAAAACGGCACAAATTTTAACACATTCGCTCGTTTGAATCGAATTTCAAATGTTTACGTAACATTCTAACATTCAATTTTCGAATGTTCGGTTTCGAATTTTACGATTACATTCGAAAATATTCTTTTCGAAAAATTCGAATTTAGATTGTAATAGTATTTCTAATGCTTTTTCTTTAAATGTAATATTCGAATTATGCAATATTCGAATTTGAAAAATTTGAATTTAGATTGTAATAGTATTTCTTATGCTTTTTCTTTAAATGTAATATTCGAATTATGCAATACGTGTATTCGAATTCTAAAAATTTGAATTTAGATTGTAATAGTATTTCTAATGCTTTTTCTTTAAATGTAATATTCGAATTATGCAATATTCGAATTCGAAAAATTCGAATTTATATTCGAATTCAAAAAATTCAAATTTATATGTTTGTAATAGTATTTCTAATGCTTTCTTTAAATGTAATATTCGAATTATGCAATATTCTATATGGAAACATTTGAAATTATATATTTGTATCTATTATGTATCAATTTACTAGATTCCCGCCCTACCACATGAACTATTGAACTTCTGAATAGTATTTGTTAAATAGAATGTTAAATTCAAAATTTCGAATGTGGACATTCGATATAATTATAAACATTCGAATTCGAAAGTGACATTCGAAAACTGTAAATAACATTAGATTTTCGAATTTTTAAGAATATTCGTTCTTATCGACATTCGGATTTAGAATTCGAATTTCGGTAATAACATTCGTTCTACATTCGAAATTAAGGAATCTGGAACCAAGCCTTGTTCCATTAGAACAGAACCTGGTAAAATGAAAGAAGAAATGGCAGAAAAGGAAACACTAAATCCACAGTTACAGAGAAAAGAACATAGACATAAGCGATCTGTGTCAGACAACAAAGGAGTGTATCATTTATAGAAAGAGTAATGGATCAAAAATGGGGAAGACTTTAGAAATACGTATATATATAGTAACATAGTAGTAGATGAGGTTGAAAGAAGACAAAAGTCCATGCAGTGCAACCTATTTAGAGAATATCTGATTTATTCTTAAAAAGCTGACAATTTAACTTACATTAAACAATTAGAAATCTGATCCATTTAACACAAGCAATCATATCACTGAAATCTATATTTAGCGATATATGTATCTACGCCATTTTTAAATGTATCTAAGGTATTGGCAGTTACTATCTCCTTAGGCATAATGTTCCACAATTTGATTGCGCTTACTGGGAAAAAAAAATGTTTATGTGGCTGAAAATTAAATCTCCTTTTCTTTAGCTTTAAATTGGGACCTCTTGTCTCAAAAAATGCCTTGGAATAAACAGAGCATCCACCTACTCTGTATATGTACTTTGAATATTTATATAAGATAATCATAACACCTCTCAAGTGCCCTTTTTTTCTAGAGTAAACTGACCCAATTTGGCTAAGCTCTCTTCATAGTTTAAATCCTTCATTCACCTTATTCGTTTTTGGCCCATCTCTGAACTTTTTCAAATTCTGCAAACCTCCCTTTTTTTAAATTGATTCCTAGAACTGCACTTCATACTCAAGGTGTCTTACCAGGGATTTATACAGCGACAACATTTTGCTTTCTTGCTATGGGGCCTATTTATTAATGTGCGAGCGGACATGATCCGATATTGCGGATCATGTCCGCTGCACACCGATAAATGCCGACAGCATACGCTCTCTGCATTCATCATTGCATCAGTAGTTCTGATGAACTGCTGGTGCAATGCCGCCCCCTGCAGATTTGCGGCAGGGGTGTCAATCAACCCGATCGTATTTGATCGGGTTGATTTCTGTCCGCCGTCTCAGAGCAGGCGGACAGGTTATGGAGCAGGGGTCAATACGGAGCTTGATAAATATGCCCCCAAGTCTCTTTTAATACATGCTTGTATCGTTTTAGCCTTAGAAGCCGCTGCCTTTCACTGAACACTTATTCTTAGCGTTTTGTCTAAGAATTCTACACTTAAATAATTTTCCTCTACTGATTTGATGTCTAGTCCCATTAACCCCTTAAATACCGGGACGTTCCCCTTTGTTCATAAATAGCAGACCTGTATGGCTTTGCCATTGCTTTTTGGTAATTAGGAGGCCACTAATTGCAGCTGTGCAACAAACTCCTATTATTCCCGGCAGTAAATGGGGTTAATAAGGTAGCTTGTAAGGATAATTTGAGCTTTAGTATAGAGATTACTCTCCCACCTGACACTTCCCACCCGCTGATACCTACCTGATCCATCCCAAACAGCTCTCTTCCCTCCCTCTCTCCCTCCCTCCCTACCTTCCCCCCACTGGTTCCCCCCATCTTAAGTACTAGCAGACTGTCTGCCAATATTCAAATTTAAGGCTTTTTTTAAATTAAATTTGTTTTATTTAATTTTTTTCCTGCAGGTTAGGATACCCCCTTACCCTCCAACCTCACTGATCCCTCCCAAACAGCTCTCTAACCTTCACCCTCTAACTAGTGCCTACCATCTGAGGTACAGACAGCTGTCTGTCAGTGTATTAGAAAGGATAAATTATGAAGCAATGTTAGCACTTCCCTTCAGGTGCTCGCTGCCAGCCCTGGTTCTCCCAAACCGTGTATAGAAGCAGAAAGTGTTGAAAGTGTGTGTGTGTTAGAATGTGTGTGTATGTATGTGTATGCTGTGTAATGTGTGTGAATATGTGTTTACATGTATATGTGTATGTTGTGTAATGTGTGTGAATGTGTGTTTACATGTATATGTGTATGTTGCGTAGTGTGTGTGAATGTGTGTACGTTCATGTATATGTGTATGCTGTCTATTGTGTGTAAATGTGTGTACGTACATGTAAGCTGCGTAGTGTGTGTGTGAATGTGTGCTTGTACATGTATATGTGTATGTTGTGTAATGTGTGTGAATGTGTGTTTACATGTATATGTGTATGCTGTGTAGCGTGTGTGAATGTGTGTACGCTCATGTATATGTGTATGCTGTCTATTGTGTGTATGTACATGTATGCTGCGTAGTGTGTGTGTGTGTGAATGTGTGCTTGTACATGTATATGTGTATGTTGTGTAGTGTGTGCAAATGTGTGTGCGTTTATGCTGTGTAGTGTGTGTGAATGCGGGTGTGTACATGTATATGTGTATGCTGTGCAGTGTGTGTGTGAATGTGTGTGTGTACATGTGTATGATGTGCAGTGTGTGTGTACATGTATATGTGTATGCTGTGTAGTGTGTATATGTATATGTGTATACTGTGTAGTGTGTGTATGTATATGTGTATGCTATGTAGTGTGTGTAAATGTGTGTATGTATATATGTATGCTATGTAGGGTGTGTGAATGTGTGTATGTATATCTGTATGCAGTGTAGTGTGTGTGAATGTGTTCATGTATATGTGTATGCTATGTAGTGTGTGTGAATGTGTGTATGTATATGTGTATGCTATGTAGTGTGTGTGAATGTGTGTATGTATATGTGTATGCTATGTAGTGTGTGAATGTGTGTATGTATATGTGTATGCTATGTAGTGTGTATGAATGTATGTATGTATATGTGTATGCTATTTAGTGTGTGTGAATGTGTGTATGTATATGTGTATGCTGTGTAGTGTGTGTGAATGTGTGTATGTATATGTGTGTGCTGTGTAGTGTGTGTGTGAATGTGTGTATGTATATGTGTATGCTGTGTAGTGTGTGTGAATGTGTGTATGCCGTGTAGTGTGTGTGTGAATGTGTGTATGTATATGTGTATGCCGTGTAGTGTGTGTGAATGTGTGTATGTATATGTGTATGCTGTGTAGTGTGTGTGAGGTGTGTATGCCGTGTAGTGTGTGTGAATGTGTGTGTGAATGTGTGTATGCCGTGTAGTGTGTGTGAATGTGTGTATGTATATGTGTATGCTATGTAGTGTGTGTGAATGTGTGTATGTATATGTGTATGCTGTGTAGTGTGTGTGAATGTGTGTTCACATGTGTGTATGCTATGTAGTGTGTGTGAATGTGTGTATGCTATGTAGTGTGTGTGAATGTGTGTTTACATGTGTGCTGGCATGGTTGGGTGGAGCATGATATGGGCGGGGCCATGTTGCAACCAGATAATCTGCCTCATTGCCCCTTCCAATTTTTTGCGTTTTGGATACGACCCTACAACCCATTGTTTCAGTGAACCTTTATTTGTATCTTTCTTATGTCTTAATTTTAAGTGCGCTAAGATATTTTTCCCATTTTGATTTGTCTTGAAAATTAACACATCCTTAGTAGAAGTTTACGACTCAGAAAGTATGCAAATAAGACTGCACAATTTAATAATAGAAGTAAATTGGAAAACATTTTTTTTTAATAGCTTTCTTTATCTGAATCATGACAGTTTAGTTTTGACTTTAGTGTCCCTTTAAAGGTATTGTAACAACTGAATTATTATTAGTTGGACTAAATTATTTATATTATGCGATCTTACTTTGTGTGATTTTTGCCGTATTTACTCAAAAATTATCTTTTTTTCCCTAAAGCTAAGAAATTTATCATCATCCATGATTTGATAGTACATAATTATGCATCTCAAAGAATTGAAATATTTCTACTTTAAATAAGGTATTTAATCAGCTGCAGTCACAATAAAATATGAAAAAGTCCTATTATAAATCAGTATAAAATTGTGATAAATTTACCTTCCCCCCACTGGTTCCCCCCATCTTAAGTACTAGCAGACTGTCTGCCAATATTCAAATTTAAGGCTTTTTTTAAATTAAATTTGTTTTATTTTATTTTTTTCCTGCAGGTTAGGATACCCCCTTACCCTCCAACCTCACTGATCCCTCCCAAACAGCTCTCTAACCTTCTAACCTCTAACCTCTCTAACCTTCACCCTCTAACTAGTGCCTACCATCTGAGGTACAGACAGCTGTCTGTCAGTGTATTAGAAAGGATAAATTATGAAGCAATGTTAGCACTTCCCTTCAGGTGCTCGCTGCCAGCCCTGGTTCTCCCAAACCGTGTATAGAAGCAGAAAGTGTTGAAAGTGTGTGTGTGTGTGTTAGAATATGTGTGTATGTATGTGTATGCTGTGTAATGTGTGTGAATATGTGTTTACATGTATATGTGTATGTTGTGTAATGTGTGTGAATGTGTGTTTACATGTATATGTGTATGTTGCGTAGTGTGTGTGAATGTGTGTACGTTCATGTATATGTGTATGCTGTCTATTGTGTGTAAATGTGTGTACGTACATGTAAGCGGCGTAGTGTGTGTGTGAATGTGTGCTTGTACATGTATATGTGTATGTTGTGTAATGTGTGTGAATGTGTGTTTACATGTATATGTGTATGCTGTGTAGCGTGTGTGAATGTGTGTACGCTCATGTATATGTGTATGCTGTCTATTGTGTGTATGTACATGTATGCTGCGTAGTGTGTGTGTGTGTGTGAATGTGTGCTTGTACATGTATATGTGTATGTTGTGTAGTGTGTGCAAATGTGTGTGCGTTTATGCTGTGTAGTGTGTGTGAATGCGGGTGTGTACATGTATATGTGTATGCTGTGCAGTGTGTGTGAATGTGTGTGTGTACATGTGTATGATGTGCAGTGTGTGTGTACGTGTATATGTGTATGCTGTGTAGTGTGTATATGTATATGTGTATACTGTGTAGTGTGTGTATGTATATGTGTATGCTATGTAGTGTGTGTAAATGTGTGTATGTATATATGTATGCTATGTAGTGTGTGTGAATGTGTGTATGTATATCTGTATGCTGTGTAGTGTGTGTGAATGTGTGCATGTATATGTGTATGCTATGTAGTGTGTGTGAATGTGTGTATTTATATGTGTATGCTATGTAGTGTGTGTGAATGTGTGTATGTATATGTGTATGCTATGTAGTGTGTGAATGTGTGTATGTATATGTGTATGCTATGTAGTGTGTGTGAATGTGTGTATGTATATGTGTATGCTATTTAGTGTGTGTGAATGTGTGTATGTATATGTGTATGCTGTGTAGTGTGTGTGAATGTGTGTATGCCGTGTAGTGTGTGTGAATGTGTGTATGTATATGTGTATGCTGTGTAGTGTGTGTGAATGTGTGTATGTATATGTGTATGCTGTGTAGTGTGTGTGTGAATGTGTGTATGTATATGTGTATGCTGTGTAGTGTGTGTGAATGTGTGTATGCCGTGTAGTGTGTGTGAATGTGTGTATGTATATGTGTATGCTGTGTAGTGTGTATGCTGTGTAGTGTGTGTGAGGTGTGTATGCCGTGTAGTGTGTGTGAATGTGTGTGTGAATGTGTGTATGCCGTGTAGTGTGTGTGAATGTGTGTATGTATATGTGTATGCTATGTAGTGTGTGTGAATGTGTGTATGTATATGTGTATGCTGTGTAGTGTGTGTGAATGTGTGTTCACATGTGTGTATGCTATGTAGTGTGTGTGAATGTGTGTATGCTATGTAGTGTGTGTGAATGTGTGTTTACATGTGTGCTGGCATGGTTGGGTGGAGCATGATATGGGCGGGGCCATGTTGCAACCAGATAATCTGCCTCATTGCCCCTTCCAATTTTTTGCGTTTTGGATACGACCCTACAACCCATTGTTTCAGTGAACCTTTATTTGTATCTTTCTTATGTCTTAATTTTAAGTGCGCTAAGATATTTTTCCCATTTTGATTTGTCTTGAAAATTAACACATCCTTAGTAGAAGTTTACGACTCAGAAAGTATGCAAATAAAACTGCACAATTTAATAATAGAAGTAAATTGGAAAACATTTTTTTTTAATAGCTTTCTTTATCTGAATCATGACAGTTTAGTTTTGACTTTAGTGTCCCTTTAAAGGTATTGTAACAACTGAATTATTATTAGTTGGACTAAATTATTTATATTATGCGATCTTACTTTGTGTGATTTTTGCCCTATTTACTCAAAAATTAGCTTTTTTTCCCTAAAGCTAAGAAATTTATCATCATCCATGATTTGATAGTACATAATTATGCATCTCAAAGAATTGAAATATTTCTACTTTAAATAAGGTATTTAATCAGCTGCAGTCACAATAAAATATGAAAAAGTCCTATTATAAATCAGTATAAAATTGTGATAAATTTGATAAGGTCTGGAATTCATTTGCAGATTTTTTTATTGAAGAGATTATATCCTAAATTAAAAAATATTAACTTTACCCACTTCTCTTTATATTTTCATTTTTGGCAGTGTAGTATTATTTTATTTTAAGAACCTCATAAATGATTAAGCTTATATTTTAACACAGTATGTTCTCATATTTTTTTTCACTGTTTATTCTTTATTAAATTCCCATTAAAACATCAGACACAAGAAGAAGCAATTCAAAGAGCATCCTCACATAGCATACATTAACCCAACTCAGATATAGAAAAAAGGAAGAAATATCTTAACTTATATAGGGCTAAATTATTAGTAAAGCTGTAATTACCATTCCTGCTCATATGCTAACTAAGCTCGACTTCTGCTCGTTGTGCATGTTGGGTAGCATGCGTATTAAAAGTTGAAAGTAAATATTTTTTGCTTGCATGTTAACCCGACACGGGCAAAGAGTAGAAGTTTCAATATTGTGACCACATTAACTTACTCTCCCATTGACTTCAATGGATAGTGAAAAGTGGGGGGAAAACTAACACCCATACTCGCGCACTAACCCCAATCGCCTTAAGCCTCCAACTCTAATAACCCCTAACCGGCCGTTTAGCCCACTGCAAAGTTTCCAGTACACTATTAACCCCTAAACTGCCACACCCGCCATCGCAAAGTAATTCACTACACTATTAACCCCTAAACCGCCACAACCCCATCGTAAAGTAACTCGCTGACATTGAAATTAGACATGTGCATGGCGGTTCGGTTCGGATCGATTCAGAATTTTTCGAAGTTCGGTTCGGATCGATTCGAATTCTGAAAAATTTGAATCGATTCGTTTCGGATTCGTTTGGATTCGAAGAAATTCGGCTGGATTCGATTCGGTTTGGAAATTTGGAAATTCGGAATTTTGGTAAGTGTTAGGTGGGATTAGACTAGTATTATGTACTGTATATTAGGTGTAACCCATAGCAGAGTGATATAACCTAATATACTGTACAATACTAGTGTAATCCATGGCCATCCAAATTTACCGAATAAATCCGAAGTAATTCGGATTTATTCGCGAAATTCGGCAGTATTTTAATTCGGAAATTCGGTTCGATCCGAATCGCCGAATTTTCCGAATTTTCCGAATTTCCAAATCGAACCGAACCGAATTGCACATATCTAATTAAAATCCTCTAACCTAAAACCCCCTAATTTACCCCAAAACAACCTAACCTTACCTTAAAACTAATAAACTTAACATTACTCGGGGGGAAAAAAACCTACCATTACCAAAAAAAATATACCATTGCAAAAAACAACAAACAAGAGCCACTGCCCAGATTCATGTTTGGTGAGTACCATCTTTGGTTTAATGTTGTTTTTTTAATGGGCAGCAAAAGAGCTAAATGCCCAGCCAAATGCCATTTTAGGGTAATTTTTAGAGTAGTTATTTTTAGATAGCCTTTTTTGTATTTTTTTCTTATTTATTTTTTTAAGAAAAAGAGCAATGCCCTATAAAAGGCTCTTTTAAAGGTACATGAAACCCAAAATTTTCTTTCATGATTTAAGTAGAACATACAATTTTAAGCGTCTTTCCAGTTTACTTCTATTGTCAAATTTGTTTCATTCTCTTGGTTTCATTTGTTGAAGGAGCATCAATGCACTTCTGGTTTCTAACTGAACAAATTGGTGAGCCAATGACAATCAGTATATATATATATACAGTCACCAATCAGCAGCTAAAACCTAAGTAATTTGCTGCTCCTGAGCTTACGTAGATAAACTTTTCAACAAAGGTTAACAAGAAAAGGAAGCAAGTTAAATAATAGAAGTAAATTGGAATGTGCGAGCGGACATGATACAAAGTATTACGCTGTCAGCATTTATAATTGCACCAGCAGTTCTTGTAAACTGCTGGTGCAATGCCGCCCCCTGCAGATTTGCGGCCAATTAGCATATACGATCAGGTTGATTTCTGTCCGCAGCCTCAGAGAAGGCGGACAAGTTATGGAGCAGTGGTCTTTAGACCGCTGCTTCATAACTACTGTTTCCGGCGAGCCTGAAGGCCATACGAAGCTTGATAAATATGCCCCATAGTCTTAATCATGAATGTCTAATTATGACTTTACTGTCCTTTTAAGCACTATTTCTGTTAGTATATGTTTTTTATTGTGGGGAGTTTTTTTTAAGTGTTTTTAAAGGGTTTTAAAATAGGCATAACTCTTTTATTTTTGGTAATTTACTTATTTTTGTAATGGTAGTTTTTTTATTTTTGTAATGATGTTTTTTTTTCTATAATGGTGTTTTTTTCAGTAATGTTAGGTTTGTTAGTTTTATAACTAACTTCAATTAAAAACATCAGAAATTGTATATATTATTAATGCAAACAGCCAATTTATATGCCAATATGTCTGACCTGAAATTACCTCTTGGTCTAGTTAATATTAAATATAAAAATAAATTCTCCTTTTAAATCTCAACTACGATATAACTATAATTTTAGAATACCTTTGATTTAAATATTATATATATATATAGCATGAGTAGACCAGAAACCGGCCTCAGGAATGTAATCCTGAATTAAAGACAGGGAAATTCAGCACTCTTTTATTAAAAAACAGCTCGTCTCACATAATTAAGTGAGGTGACAAAATTTGGACGGGTAATGACGTTCCCCCCTCCACTCCAAATACGGCACACACAGACTAAGTTAGTAAATTAATAAGTTTTTATTTCAGTGATTTATAATAGAATACATAAACCTAGTGAAAATTAATAAAACAAAACAGAAAATAAGCAAATCAAAATAAACCTGACCGGTCAGGGGTACATGCTAAGTGATAGGTGAAGCGTCAACAATTCAATATAAAGTGGACCGTAGTCAAGATCTAAACCCAGATAAGCCCTGTCATGAGCTCCGCTCGTAAGCGTATAAATAGGAGCCAAATCTTCAATAGAAACATGTCAGGGCCTACGCAAGGCCGAAATGTTAAATAATAGTATCACACCTCAAGCCTGGATACAGATAGGATACATAGGTGTTCAAGCTATGTTTAATATACAGCGTTTCAAGCTTATACCTCATAAGTCCACTACAGTCTGACTACACCCAGCTGCACACAGCACCCCTGTGGCGGGGACCAACACTGGGCAGGTTTACCAAGGGGATCTAAGCAGACTGTAAAGTAGATCAAATGGATATGTACAGCGTGTTATGCAGACATAGAATATAACACATTGATAACCACTCTTGATAAGGGAAATAAGTATGGCACTGCTAGGGTCCTGCCGTAGACTAAAAAGCAAGCGTGTAGAGAGTCATGCAGGTTAAAGGTTAAAGCAGCTGCTATTGTTAGAGTGAGTTCATCAAGCAGTCAAATAGGTTAGTGCAGATCTAAACCTTGCAAGTCCCATACAATCACTGTAAAAGCTCCCAAATATCAGAGGTACTCAGCATGTATAACACTTCAGATAGAGGTAATGCAACTGCCGTTATTTTTGTAGAATACCATCGGCAACTTCAACCGAAATTAACAGTTTTTGTATGGCAGGGAGGTCTTATGTCCGCATACTCTTTATCCAAAACAAAAGCTGACAGAATAAGTGTCACCGTTTCTTGACAACAATTCTTATACGACCTGTTTGTGTGTCGTCCACAATTCCTTCAACACCAGGTAAATCCAGTATAGGCCAACGCTATACATAGAGACAGTGCGGCGTCTTTCCACAAGAATTCAGTTGACAGCAGCACATGCACGTATCATGTGACCGGCCAGGACAGCCAATGCCTACGGGCGTTTCACCCGCTCGTCTTTCACTTCAGACCGGGCTTCGTCAGGGCGGTATTCTGGTTACGTCAATGCGTCCTCCTTTATAGTAATCTCAAGTTCGCCTCTGCTGGTGGGTAAAATTATTGCATATCATACCCAGGCAGCTCCGCCAGTAAGGATTTTCAGGCCACTTGGGAGATATTTGAAAATATAATTATAGATCAATTATCTATACACAATTTAACTGAAATAACAACAATATTATTTAAACCAATATAACCAGATACAATGTGTACTCAGCCTATTAAGATCTGTATGTCATACTTTATACACCTACCTATGTATCTGATTCACATTCGCCAGGTTTTTGAACAAATAAGAAACTTATAAAATACTTATACCAAAAACATATATAGTCTCCAATGCTTTTTATTTACAACTGGCCTATCATAATATTACAGGAAACAAGCCATATCCAGTTTGTCATTAAGTCCCTGAGGAATCTGGGTCTCAAGAATTGAGATCCACCTACATTCCTTACGGAGGAGGACCTTGTCGTTGTCCCCTCCTCTTCCATTAATGATGCCCCTATCAATGCCTATAAACCTTAGAGAGTCAGGATCACAATTATGGACATGTTCAAAGTGTTTTGCTACATTGCTTTTTGGGTTTTTGTTTTTGATATCGTCCCGATGTTCAGTAATTCTATCCTTTATAGCTCTTCTTGTTTTCCCTACATAAAAGAGGGGACAGCTACAGGCAAGAAGGTATATCACACCTTCAGTGTTACAATTTACAAAATATTTAAGTTTGTAAATTTTACCTGTGTTAGTGCTGAATTCTTTAGTTTTTAGCATGTATTTACATGCTACACATTTGCCACAAGGGGAGTTTCCTACAGATCTATGCCTAGTAAGCCAATCCAACTGTTTAGGTTGTGATACATATTGGCTTCTTACTAGTTTGTCTTTAAGGTTGGGTGCCCTCCTGGCAGTAATATTAGGGAAGTCACCCACTTCCTGGGAAACACTAGGATCACTAGTGAGCACTTGCCAGTTTTTTGCTAAGATATTCCTCAGGGTATGCCAGTGACAATTATAGTCTGTAATTAGACGTATTTTCGTGTCTTTTTCCTTTGTTTGGGGTGAGAGAAGTTTATCTCTGTCTTCATGCATTTTTACCACTCTTTTAGAGTATCCTCGATCTAAAAATCTCTTTTCCATCTCAAGAGCATGTTTTATATACTTCTCTTTTGTTGAACAATTTCTTTGCAGCCTGAGGAATTGCCCTTTCGGCATTCCCTTTTTCAAGTGATTGGGATGATGGCTTGATGCCAGAAGTAGACTATTTGTCGCAGTGTCTTTGCGATAATTTTCAGTCAACAGTGTCCCTCCTTCAATCCTTACTTTTATGTCTAGAAACGATATTTCTTCCCTGCTATATTGCAGGGTCAATGAGATGTTTCTGTCATTGACATTCAGGATCTCAATAAATTCTTTGAGTGTTTGCTCTGAGCCTTCCCATACTAGGAAGATATCGTCCACATATCTTAACCATATGTGGACATTTTCTTCAAAGATGGGATTCTGAAATACCTCATCCATCTCCCAGTTACCCAGGTGAAGGCACGCATTGGTCGGGCTGCATGTAGCCCCCATCGCTGTTCCACGCAATTGCTTATAAATTTTGTTGTCAAACATAAATACATTATCCGTTAGAACAAATGTAAGCAATCTTATCACAAAGTCCGTATGTTTTTGGACGTGAACACCTCTGGTCGTGAGGAAATGTTTACATGCTTCAATTCCTATCTTGTGAGGAATTGAAGAGTAGAGCCCTTCAACATCTAGGCATACCAAAAATGCTTCCTGAGGTACTGATAACCTATCTGTTTTCCTAAGGAAGTCAGAGGTATCTAGGACGAAGGAGGGCATTGTCTCCAAAAAAGGTCGCAGAAAGTAGTCAATATAGTTCCCCAAGTTCTCAGTAAGGCTGCCAATGCCTGCAATTATAGGCCGGCCAGGTGGATTAGCCGAATTTTTATGTATTTTGGGGATGCAATAGAACACAGGCAAAACCGGATGTTCTATGTAGAGATACTTGAATTTGGAGGCTGTAATTATTTTGTCCTCTTTTGCTTCCTTTAAAATGTTAAACAAAGAAAACTGGAGAGACGAGGTGGGGTTAAATGAGAGACATTGGTACTTGCTTCTATCTAGGAGCTGTCTTTTCACTTCAAGAACATACATTTTTTTGTCCCAGAGGACAAGGTTTCCTCCTTTGTCCGCTGCTTTAATTATCACGCCTTTGGCGTTGGCTAGCTCACCTAGTGCTTTCCTCTCTGAGCTATTTAGGTTATCATCCACCAAACTAGCCATAGAGAGGTTAGCAATATCTTTCTCTACCTGCCTTACAAAGAGATTCACAGCAGGAACCATAGACAGCTGAGGCATGTATTTTGATTTTGCTTTGAAGTTAGAAGAGACAGTTTCACTTGTCTCTAGAATGTCTCTCTGTGATGGAATATAGTCACTTCCTTCTGAGTCAGCAAGGAGGCTTTGAAGATCAGCACAGGCTTCTCTATCCTTCTGTGTCAGAGCAACATCCTCAATTAAATGTCTGCTCTTACTTTTCATTACTTGTGAGAGTACAATGCGTCTCGCAAATAAATGCAGGTCTTTCAGAAAGTTAAATTTATCTAAGTTGTTAGTAGGACAGAAGGAGAGTCCTCTTTTCAAGACTGCAATGTGTGACGAATTTAGTCTGAAAGAGGAAAGATTAATCACCTGTAGATCTTCATTGTCTTGCTTTAATAGCCCCTGCGCCCCCGAAATCTTTGGGGTCTGTTCTGACTGTAGCCCCCTTGGGTCTGATTGTAGCCCCGTTGGTGGCGTTGTCTGGAGGGATATCTTCTCTCTCCAGAGTTTGTATTTACTCCCCCTCCTTCTCTTCCTACCTCCTCTCCTCCTTCCCCTAAAAAAGACTGATTTTTGGCTGGATTAGTTTTATTTTGTTCCACTTCCGCATCTGAGCCATCTGTACCAGAATCATAAGTACCTCTTACAGACTGGTAGCTATAAACTTTGCTGTTTTTATAGTCCTCATTGTCTCTAGAGAACTTCCTTCCCTTCCTGAGTTTTATCTCAGTTTGTAGCCTTGCTAATTGCTCCTTGATCTCTTCGTTAAGTTTTGTAAAGTTAGAGTTAGATTCAAATGTATTCACTATTTTTAGTGAATCTTCTGCTTGAGTGATGGTTTTCTCTAGTCTTTCTTTATTGCGATTTACCATCTTGTTCATCAGAATTATGGAGCATTCAGAAAGACTGGCATTCCAGTCCTCTAAAAACTCATCTCCCCCTTCATCTTCTCTTAGGTTGGTGCCTGGATCTAATCACAAGATAGGAATTGAAGCATGTAAACATTTCCTCACGACCAGAGATGTTCACGTCCAAAAACATACGGACTTTGTGATAAGATTGCTTACATTTGTTCTAACGAATAATGTATTTATGTTTGACAACAAAATTTATAAGCAATTGCGCGGAACAGCGATGGGGGCTACATGCACCCCGACCTATGCGTGCCTTCACCTGGGTAACTAGGAGATGGATGAGGTATTTCAGAATCCCATCTTTGAAGAAAATGTCCACATATGGTTAAGATATGTGGACGATATCTTCCTAGTATGGGAAGGCTCAGAGCAAACACTCAAAGAATTTATTGAGATCCTGAATGTCAATGACAGAAACATCTCATTGACCCTGCAATATAGCAGGGAAGAAATATCGTTTCTAGACATAAAAGTAAGGATTGAAGGAGGGACACTGTTGACTGAAAATTATCGCAAAGACACTGCGACAAATAGTCTACTTCTGGCATCAAGCCATCATCCCAATCACTTGAAAAAGGGAATCCCGAAAGGGCAATTCCTCAGGCTGCGAAGAAATTGTTCAACAAAAGAGAAGTATATAAAACATGCTCTTGAGATGGAAAAGAGATTTTTAGATCGAGGATACTCTAAAAGAGTGGTAAAAAGAGCATTCTATCATGCAATGCATGAAGACAGAGATAAACTTCTCTCACCCCAAACAAAGGAAAAAGACACGAAAATACGTCTAATTACAGACTATAATTGTCACTGGCATACCCTGAGGAATATCTTAGCAAAAAACTGGCAAGTGCTCACTAGTGATCCTAGTGTTTCCCAGGAAGTGGGTGACTTCCCTAATATTACTGCCAGGAGGGCAATCACAACCTAAACAGTTGGATTGGCTTACTAGGCATAGATCTGTAGGAAACTCCCCTTGTGGCAAATGTGTAGCATGTAAATACATGCTAAAAACTAAAGAATTCAGCACTAACACAGGTAAAATTTACAAACTTAAATATTTTGTAAATTGTAACACTGAAGGTGTGATATACCTTCTTGCCTGTAGCTGTCCCCTCTTTTATGTAGGGAAAACAAGAAGAGCTATAAAGGATAGAATTACTGAACATTGGGACGATATAAAAAAAAAAAAAAAAAAAAAAAGCAATGTAGCAAAACACTTTGGACATGTCCATAATTGTGATCCTGACTCTCTAAGGTTTATAGGCATTGATAGGGGCATCATGAATGGAAGAGGAGGGGACAACGACAAGGTCCTCCTCCGTAAGGAATGTAGGTGGATCTCAATTCTTGAGACCCAGATTCCTCAGGGACTTAATGACAAACTGGATATGGCTTGTTTCCTGTAATATTATGATAGGCCAGTTGTAAATAAAAAGCATTGGAGACTATATATGTTTTTGGTATAAGTATTTTATAAGTTTCTTATTTGTTCAAAAACCTGGCGAATGTGAATCAGATACAAAGGTAGGTGTATAAAGTTTGACATACAGATCTTAATAAGCTGAGTACACATTGTATCTGGTTATATTGGTTTAAATAATATTGTTGTTATTTCAGTTAAATTGTGTATAGATAATTGATCTATAATTATATTTTCAAATATCTCCCAAGTGGCCTGAAAATCCTTACTGGCAGAGCTGCCTGGGTATGATATGCAATAATTTCACCCACCAGCAGAGGCGAACTTGAGATTACTATAAAGGAGGACGCAGTGACGTAACCAGAATACCGCCCTGACGAAGCCCGGTCTGAAGTGAAAGACGAGCGGGTGAAACGCGCGTAGGCATTGGCTGTCCTGGCCGGTCACATGATACGTGCATGTGCTGCTGTCAACTGAATTCTTATGGAAAGATGCCGCGCTGTCTCTATGTATAGCGTTGGCCTATACTGGATTTACCTGGTGTTGAAGGAATTGTGGACGACACACAAACAGGTCGTATAAGAATTGTTGTCAAGAAACGGTGACACTTATTCTGTCAGCTTTTGTTTTGGATAAAGAGTATGCGGACATAAGACCTCCCTGACATACAAAAACTGTTAATTTCGGTTGAAGTTGCCGATGGTATTCTACAAAAATAACGGCAGTTGCATTACCTCTATCTGAAGTGTTATACATGCTGAGTACCTCTGATATTTGGGAGCTTTTACAGTGATTGTATGGGACTTGCAAGGTTCAGATCTGCACTAACCTATTTGACTGCTTGATGAACTCACTCTAACAATAGCAGCTGCTTTAACCTTTAACCTGCATGACTCTCTACATGCTTGCTTTTTAGTCTACGGCAGGACCCTAGCAGTGCCATACTTATTTCCCTTATCAAGAGTGGCTATCAATGTGTTATATTCTATGTCTGCATAACACGCTGTACATATCCATTTGATCTACTTTACAGTCTGCTTAGATCCCCTTGGTAAACCTGCCCAGTGTTATTCCCCACCACAGGGGTGGTGTGTGCAGCTGGGTGTAGTCAGACTGTAGTGGACTTATGAGGTTTAAGCTTGAAACGCTGTATATTAAACATAGCTTGAACACCTATGTATCCTATCTGTATCCAGGCTTGAGGTGTGATACTATTATTTAACATTTCAGCCTTGCGTAGGCCCTGACATGTTTCTATTGAAGATTTGGCTTCTATTTATACGCTTACGAGCGGAGCTCATGACAGGGCTTATCTGGGTTTAGATCTTGACTACGGTCCACTTTATATTGAATTGTTGACGCTTCACCTCTCACTTAGCATGTACCCCTGACCGGTCAGGTTTATTTTGATTTGCTTATTTTCTGTTTTGTTTTATTAATTTTCACTAGGTTTATGTATTCTATTATAAATCACTGATATAAAAACTTATTAATTTACTAACTTAGTCTGTGTGTGCCTTATTTGGAGTGGAGGGGGGAACGTCATTACCCGTCCAAATTTTGTCACCTCACTTAATTATGTGAGACGAGCTGTTTTTTAATAAAAGAGTGCTGAATTTCCCTGTCTTTAATTCAGGATTACATTCCTGAGGCCGCCTTTCTGGTCTACTCATGCTACATTTTTTCAAGGGTCTGCACCACTAAATCGTTAAACTCAATTGAGGCTATTTTGCCTATACATTAATAGTGATTTATACTATTGTTCAGCTCAAAATACTTCCATATATGCAATTGCGTCCCCTTCACATTATTGTATATATATATATATATATATATATATATATATATATATATATATATATATATATATATATATATATATATATATATATATATATATAGCTTATACTTTACAAAATAACCAAATGAATGTTCAGCTTCTTCTTGTGGGTCATCTAAGAAGGATTTATCCACTATGCACAAAGGTACAGACCTCAAAATGTTATCTTCCTTTGTTCAAGAAAGTGTCCCAAAATGGCAGAGAATATACTTGGCACCAAAACCTGTGTATTTTTCTCTCCGACTTATGCTTCTTTGAGTCTGTGTTTTGTCTAGTGTGTGTGGCTACCTTTATCAGATAAAAACTACTCCTTCTTTTCTTTAATCATTCCCACAAGATTTTGATAGGCCCCTACCGATGCTTGTCTCTGATTCGCCCTTAACAGAGCTGAGCATTGATTGGTTATTTGGGAGACACCTCCCTGATTGGCTTATTTGGATTTGCATATATTCGTCCGATTTAAATAAAACTTAACATTTATTGGTGGTAAATAACAGCTGGATAAAAAGTTACAAACGTAGCCACAAACTGTCAGTAAGTGGCATATGCAGTGTCCATAGTGCTAACGCGTTTTGGCATTAATAATGCTGAAACGCGTTAGCACTATGGACACTGCATATGCCACTTACTGACAGTTTGTGGCTACGTTTGTAACTTTTTATCCAGCTGTTATTTACCACCAATAAATGTTAAGTTTTATTTAAATCAGACAAGCTGGTGCTCCTGATTTGTACTATTTTACTAACATTCTGGATTTGGGGTGGAGTGAGCATGTTTTTTTACCAGTCCGACACAGACTGAAAAGGCTGTAGAGGGATTTGTTGCATGCAGACAACGTGGAGAAGGAGACACTCAGTGTGCCAGATGACGTCATCAAAGGTTTCCACAGGTTGAAAGAGGGAGACGAACGGTTGTGCATAGGTAGGAAAGGTCCCTGACACAGGAGTGCAGGAGAGACACCAGATAACAGAAGCGGACACGCCAAAAAGATCTCCTTATAACCAACTGGAGCGACCTAGACGCATAAGGACCAGAGAGGTCTGTCTTTCTACTGGTAAGAGCCTAGCGTTATTAACGCATGATCCATTTCTCTAGATTTGACCAGCTGTCGCATAACACATTATTTGCCAAATCCAAGGACTGTTCATATATGAACTTTTATATTTCTATTACCTATATTGACAGTGCTGAGACAATTTATTTTTGGCAGCAGCTAATCAGAAATGCAGTCTCACCATCAATACTGCTGCAGTTTAAATATCTCACCTTAAAATGTTTATTTAATATACTATAATTTCTTGTATTAATAAACGTATCTGGTCAACATATATATCCCATCTGATATAATTTAACATGTATCTATAGAGACTAAACATGAGTATATATCTAGTAATATTTTAAAATGCATTTAAAATCATATTTTCTATGAGGGACTAGTGATATAAATCAATAAAACATATATGTTTATCTGACTTATCTTGTATATCAGTTCATCTATACTGGTAAATATTTTATTTCCTAGTTACATCTTATATCATAGACATACATGAGCATTATAGTTATTTATTAATACATGTCTCAACAGCATTTAAAACATGGGCTCAACATCTATGCATTTATATATTAACTTATAGTACCTTATTTGGAAACCTCATCTTCACATCAGATTCATCCCTGTAATGGTCACTAGATCTCTGGAAAACAAAGAAAAATGTATTTATTTTGAAATAACTTAAACATTTATATATATCAATGCAGTTATTTGTTTTTAATTCATTATATCCAACACAGCATGTAACATGTGATGTATCTCTTAAATCATTATCTATATTATTCAGGCAGTCTGTGGTATACATTAATTTATCTAAGAACTATGTAGATAATTTGTTATCAAAAGTACATAGGTTAAAACATGTTAAACTCTTAACTCTCAGGCTTTCAACTTCCCATATTACCCTTCCTATGCATAGATAATCTCCCAGATTCATATGTTCATATTTAATATGTGTCTGAATATATATATTTATTTGAGTATCTTAAACTACATGAAAATTAGGCGCAATTTCTTTATCTGAGATCTAGTTTCCCATGTCATACAGAGACTTAAAATGACAGATTGTCTGGGAGCTGCGTATGGGAGCTCGGCATGGGACAATTTACACCTATATGATAAGGGCTATCTCCTTTGAGTATGTTTGTATATTCCATTATCAGTTCACACTGAGCGACTGTTCTTTACAGGGCGTCTGTAAGTTTATTACCCATCTTGGGCAGGAAACCCATATATGGGCATACACATCTGAGGGCTCCTTAATGCTAATATTTACGTTGAAGTGGCCCATCGGTCTTATCTATAAAAAGGTTTAAATCCTTTGTTCTCTCCTGTGTAACCAATAAGAAGGGAGGTTGGTCTTTTAAAATGACATCTTGAGTTTTACAAGTGTCTATTTCTTTTGTTCTACACATCTGTGTTTCAGAACAAGAGGGGGCTGCCTCACAAACAGTTTCACCAATAAAATGAATTCTTGTTCTTATCATGTATAAATAATATATATATATATATATATATATATATATATATATATATATATATATATATATATATATGAATCAATACAGGGAATTGGTTAGGTTACCACTCAGTCTCACAAATATCGGGGCTGTTAAGTCACAATCCCCTATTCTGATCCTAGACTGAGGGCCCAGTATGGGTTAAAAAGGAATTCTCAACTCTGCAGAAAGGATTAGCTCAATTAGTGAAAGCTGAATCCAATACTTGCTGAACAGAGGAGAAAAGGATATTAGTGCCTGTATATAAGGATTAACAGGCAAGAGTGAGACAAAAATGAAACTTGCATATAATACTGAAGAATAGGTAGGATATTTATACTTATACTTAAGCTAATAAGTCAGTTCACTTGTAGGAGTATCACAGAAAATAGAGTCACATATATGAGAAATGCAGCCTTTTCCTGGAGTGAATGTACATAGGCACAGATTTCAATGATAAGTTCAGTTCACAGCATATAAGATACAAGTTTGCAATAAAACCTGATGAGTCCAGAAGACACTTTCAAAATGGTAATGCCAAAGGAATATTCAGTACCTTTAATCCTGTGGTCTGGTGAAAGATGCTGCTAGAGGAAAAGCAGCAGTTACCTGGAGTCCGGTATCGCCAAACAGGAAGTGCAGGCTGTGAGTATAGTAGAGGAGCTGCTGACAGGCACGGCAGAGGAAATCTGAAAAGCACAATTTGTGAGTGGTAAGCCTAAAAGCTTAAGTAAATGCTGAGGAGACAAAGGTATTTGTAGCAAGCATAAGAAATAACAAAAAGTTGCAGGAAATAGATTTTGGTGAGTTCCTGTAAGTAGGCTCAGGTAGAGATCCGGAGAGCATGTAGATTGCTTCAGCACAAGCCAGGATACTCAGCATAAGGATCAAATTACAGAACACAGGATTTAGTTAGGAGGAGCCTTATAAAGGGTTAAAATTTAAAGGGACAGACAAACTGACAAGACCTCAGACATGACAGAACCCCCCCCCCCCAAAGGAGCCACTCCGAGGCTCAGGGCCTAGGACGATCAGGATTCCTCCGATGAAAGAGAGAGACCAAGCGAGGAGCCGTCAGATTTGTGGAGGGTTCCCAAGAATCATCATCATGGGAAAACCCCTTCCAATGGATGAGATACTGCAGCTCATTGAGATGAAAACGGGAATCCAAAATGTCCTGAATCTCATATTCTGGAAGCAAAAGATCAGAAATCGGGGGAGCACAACTAGAGAAGGGAGGTGCCCCAACTGTAGAGGGCTTAAGGAGCGAGACATGAAAGTTGGGTGCACTGGAAGGGAGTCCGGCAATTCCAAAGTGACAGCGTTGGGATTAATAACCCTAGATATCCTAAACGGACCAATATATAAGGCAGCCAGTTTCTTGGTAGGAACCTTCAGATGCAGATGTTTAGTCGATAACCAAACCATATCACCAACTACATAAGCAGGGGGTTGCCTCCTGCGTAAATCGTAAAAGGTCTTCTGTTGTTGTTGAGATGTTTTAAGATTGTCCTGAATGATCCGAAAGTGTTGAGATAATTTGTTTATTGTGTCATTGACCAAGGGACAGATGGTGTCTTTTCTGGGATATAAATGAAATCTAGGATGGAAACTGTAATTCGCATAAAAAGGTGAAACTTTTGTAGAAGCATTAACTGCATTATTAAAAGCAAATTCAGCAGTAGGTAGTAAAGACAACCAATCATTCTGTAAGAAAGCACAATGACAGCGTAAGTATTGCTCAAGTGTCTGGTTTGTTCTCTCCGTTTGCCCATTTGTTTGGGGGTGATATGAAGAGCTGAGTCTGCGCTGTATTTTTAAAATGATACATAGTTGAGTCCAGAACTTTGAGGTGAATTGAGAACCTCTATCTGATGTTATGGTATCTGGAAGTCCATGCAACCTAACAATATGAGAAAGAAAAAATTTTGCAGTTTCAGAGGCTGTAGGCAAGGAGTGACAAGGTACAAAATGAGCCATCTTGGAAAACAAATCGACGACCACCATGATGCAGTTATGGTTGTTAGAGCTAGGAAGTTCTACCACGAAATCCATAGCAATGTCTTTCCAAGGCCTATCAGCCACGGGTAGAGATAAGAGTAAACCATATGGAGCTGCCTTGGATGGTTTCGCCATAGCACAAATAGTGCAAGCTTTGATATGTTTATCAACATCAGATGACATGGAGGGCCACCAGAAATCCCTTTGTAGGAGATGTTTGGTTCTACGGAATCCAGGATGACCACATATAACGGATTCATGGACAGAATGCAAGATCTCATTTCGTAGATTTGAGGGTACGTAGAGCTTTCCATCATGATAATACAGACCATCCTTATTTTTGGTAAGGTAAGTCGGGATCTTGTTTTTGAGAGGACTGGAGGTTAGTAGTGAAATCCAAAGCTAAACCAATAAATTTACTTTGGGGAATGACACTACCAGTTGTGTTGGAATATGAAGGTCTTAAAACTTTCCTGGAAAGAGAATCGGCCTTACCATTTTTGCATCCAGGCCTGTATGTAATAAGGAAATCAAAACGACTGAAAAATAAGCTCCATCTGATTTGACGTGCCGATAATGTTTTATTGGTTTTAAGGTATTCCAAGTTTTTATGGTCGGTGTAAATCAAAAAAGGAATGCTTGTACCTTCCAGGAGATGCCTCCAAAATTCAAGGGCAGATTTTATGGCCAGGAGTTCTTTTTCTCCAATGGAGTAGTTCACTTCTGGGGATGTCATAACTCTTGAAAAGTAACCAACGGGATGCATGGGGGTGTTGGGTGTTTTTCTTTGCGACAAAATAGCTCCCAAGCCATAGTCAGATGCATCAACCTCCAATATATATTGCAATTGGGGATCAGGAAACTTAAGAATTGGAGCAGTAGTGAAAGAGTGTTTCAACTTTTGGAAAGCTTGTTCTGCTTGAGGGGTCCAATGGAATGTTGATGAATTACCACTTAAAGAAGTGATAGGTTTAGCAATAGAAGAGAAATTTCTGATAAATCTTCTATAAAAGTTAGCAAAACTAATGAAACACTGTATCTCCTTCTTGTTAGTAGGAGTAGACCAAGAAGTTATAGCTTCTATTTTTTTTTTGTTCCATCTGTATGCCTAAAGGAGAAATTGAATAACCCAGAAAAGATATAGTATCCGTATTGAAAATACATTTTTCAGGTTTAGCATAAAGTGAATTTTGTCTAAGTCGGAGTAAAACAGTGCATAGATGTATTGTATGTTGTTCTTCAGTTTTGGAGTAAATCAGTATGTCGTCAAGATATATAATCATACATACGTCAAGTAGATCTCTAAATAATTAATAAATTAATAAAGCACTGAAAAGTTGCTGGTGCATTACATAAACCGAATGGCATGACAGCGTACTCGAACAAGCCATACCTTGTTCAAAACGCCGTCAGCCATTCGTGTCCCTCTTTGATTCTTATTAAATTATACGCCCCTCTCAGATCGAGTTTAGTGAAAATAGTCGCCCCTTGTAATCGTTCTAGGATTTGTGGAATAAGGGGCAGAGGGTATCTGTTCATCTTGGTTCTTTTGTTGAGCTCTCGGTAATCAATAATTGGTCTTAACGTGTTATCTTTATTACGGACGAAGAACATACCCGCACCAGCTGGGGATGTGGATGGCCTAATAAAGCCCTTCTGTCAGTTGTCATCGAGATATTGTTTCAAATGTACTAATTCTGGCTCAGAAAGAGGGTATATATGTCCGTATGGGATATCAGAACCAGGTAACAATTCTATGGGGCAGTCGTATGACCTGTGTGGAGGTAAGTTTTCTGCTTCAGTTTTGTCAAAAACATCCATAAAGTCTGAGTATGTCTTAGGAATAACAGGAGTCTCAATGGATGTGTAAAGTATATGTGTTGGCAGGTAACAGGATTTAGAACAAAATGTAGAATTGAAGAGAACTTGTGAATTTCTCCAAGATATCTGAGGTTCGTGTGTTTGCAACCAGAGTAGACCTAGAACTATAGGAAACAGGGGTGATGCTATAACGTCAAAGGATATAGACTCTCTATGACCAGAAGTAGTGGTCATGAGCAGTGGTACAGTCTTATGGGTGATAGGACCTGAAGATAAATAAGAACCATCAATCACACGTATGGCTAGTGAATCAATACGTTTTATTAATGGTATGTAATATTTATCAAGAAAAGTTTTATCAATGAAATTGCCCGTGGTTCCGGAGTCAATAATGGCCTGTGTCTGGATTATTTGTCCCTCCCACTGTAAAGAGATAGAGAGGTTACAATGAGTAATAAGTGAAAATTGTTGAGTACAAACTACTACTGAAGACCTACTCTTACCCTTTTGTTTCTGGAGAATAGGACAGTCCTTTACTGTATGTGCCTTGGAAGCACAGTATAAGCACAAATTATTGGCCTTTCTTCTGTTCTTTTCTTCTGTAGTCAAAGGACCTTTAGTAAAAGCAATCTCCATTGGTTCATCAGAAGTGCAGGCAACAGGAGGAGTATAGGATGGTATAGGTGACTTTCTACATGGCTGTTCTGCATAACCTCTCTCACTTTTACGTTCACGAATCCTCCAATCTATAGTGACAGCATGTGACATAAGTCCATCGAGAGTAGAGGGGAGAGGACTCCTTGCCAATTCATCCTTAACAATGTCTGAAAGACCAGTACGAAATTGGTATAGCAATGCTGCCTCATTCCACATGGTGTCAGGTGCCCACCTTTTGAAATCAGAGACATAATCCTCAGCAGGTCTTCTATTCTGTTATAATGCCTTAAGTGCATTTTCAGCTGTATTCTGTTTATTTTTATCCTCATAGAGGAAAGACATTTTCTCAAAGAACTGTTGTAGAGAATCCAGAATTGGATCATTATTCTCAAAAAAATTGGTAGCCCAAGCTTTGGGTTCTCCTTTCAGATATGAAATAACAGTAAGAACTTTTGTACATTTAGTAGGATAAGTCTTAGGTTTCAATGAGAAGAAAAGGAGACAAGAATTTTTAAAGTCTCTGAACTGATTTCTATCCCCTGAAAATCTCTCTGGGGAACAGACTTGAGGATCAGGTGGTGATTCAGTAATGGAGGGTCTGTTGTCAATGTTGTCTCTAATGACTGTTCTGAGATACTGATTTTCAGACTGGATCTCTCTAATGCCTTGAATTAGTATATCCATGTTCTGAGCTAATGCAGATACTTTATTAGTGAGTTCTGCTAACTCCATACTAATTCCCTTTTCTTTTTCTTTTGGGCTCTGTAATATGTAAGAATCAATACAGGGAATTGGTTAGGTTACCACTCAGTCTCACAAATATCGGGGCTGTTAAGTCACAATCCCCTATTCTGATCCTAGACTGAGGGCCCAGTATGGGTTAAAAAGGAATTCTCAACTCTGCAGAAAGGATTAGCTCAATTAGTGAAAGCTGAATCCAATACTTGCTGAACAGAGGAGAAAAGGTTATTAGTGCCTGTATATAAGGATTAACAGGCAAGAGTGAGACAAAAATGAAACTTGCATATAATACTGAAGAATAGGTAGGATATTTATACTTATACTTAAGCTAATAAGTCAGTTCACTTGTAGGAGTATCACAGAAAATAGAGTCACATATATGAGAAATGCAGCCTTTTCCTGGAGTGAATGTACATAGGCACAGATTTCAATGATAAGTTCAGTTCACAGCATATAAGATACAAGTTTGCAATAAAACCTGATGAGTCCAGAAGACACTTTCAAAATGGTAATGCCAAAGGAATATTCAGTACCCTTAATCCTGTGGTCTGGTGAAAGATTCTGCTAGAGGAAAAGCAGCAGTTACCTGGAGTCCGGTATCACCAAACAGGAAGTGCAGGCTGTGAGTATAGTAGAGGAGCTGCTGACAGGCACGGCAGAGGAAATCTGAAAAGCACAATCTGTGAGCGGTAAGCCTAAAAGCTTAAGTAAATGCTGAGGAGACAAAGGTATTTGTAGCAAGCATAAGAAATAACAAAAAGTTGCAGGAAATAGATTTTGGTGAGTTCCTGTAAGTAGGCTCAGGTAGAGATCCGGAGAGCATGTAGATTGCTTCAGCACAAGCCAGGATACTCAGCATAAGGATCAAATTACAGAGCACAGGATTTAGTTAGGAGGAGCCTTATAAAGACTGACAAGACCTCAGACATGACAATATATATATATATATATATATATATATATATATATATATATATATATATATATATATATATTATTTAACAACACTCACAGATATCCTGCCAGGTTAGGGGGTTTAGATGTTAGTGCGTTACTTTGTGATGGGGTGTGGTGTTTTAGGTGTTAATAGAATAGTTTAGTGCAACTGTTTCCTCCAGCCAAAATAGTTACGCTACCTTTGAGCGTTAAATGCGATAGCATTTGAGCTATCGCATTTACTTTCAATTTGTAATACGTCTGGACTTTGATGCTCAATGACGTCCATAGAAAATATGGGGAGTATAAATTACCATTATTTAAACAGCTTAGCACTTGTAATATGGATTCCAGCTTAAAGAACTGCATAATCTCAATGATCAAGTTTACACTTCTCATGCTGCACTTGTAGTCTGGACCTTAATTAATATAATTTTACTGAGACTGTTAGAGCCCTAGACGAAAAAAAGGGGGAAGGGACAAAAAGGTTGTTCTCAAATGCTTCCCTAGCCCCAAAAATTCATGGTTCTCTGGGTAGTATTAATTAAAAACTATCTTATCTCGGATAACCTACAGCTCCCACATCTCACAGTGAAGGGGAACTGCCCAGAGTACAAATAATATAGCCCTCCATTGTTTGTATATAATCTGTAGTGTCAACCACCCTCTTCCAAGCTGGAGCAGGCTGCTTCTTCTATAACCTTGCTATAATCAATTACTGACACATAGAGATGTCTTCTGAGCCAAGGTACACCCTCCATTTACAGATGGAAGAGGCAAACCTCAAGCCACGCCCATATTGAAAAGCAATGTAGATCACAGAGTATAAAATTTGTGTCCCACAGTGATGAGATCTCAGGGAAAACCAGCACACATGCAAATGGCAGCCTACTGATCCATAGTGTCACCAACATAGCATTTTATGTATATGGTCTTCTAATAAATACTTTATTGGTGATGTTTATAGCAAGTATATAAATAAAATTTAAATAATTTAATGGGATATTGATAGATACTATTGGCAGATTAATGCAGCAATATAGTGAAAATGTTATTTTTTTATCTGGCATATATAACAGATCTGTGTATAAGGTAAGCCAATCTTTTTATAGGAACATATTGAACATATTGAAACAATGTCAGTGTTGCAACTAGACCTCATTGAGCCCCCACGCTCATTTCTAGAGAGCCCCTAATAAGCAGAACTCCTAATAGTTAATAATTAGTGCACCGCCATAAAACTATAGAATTAATCAACATGCTGAAATAATATTAGATACCATATTCTTCCACATTTATATTTAGGGTTGGATGGGCAGACCCCTTAAAAAAAACAGGCCCTGTCTTAACTGACATCCCTGTAGCTATGCTCCTGAATAATGTTGGTATTTAATCGTTTGGCATAAGTTGTCAATTCAGTTCAGTGTGTGTTTTACTAGTTTTCTATGTAAGTATGTTTGTGGTGCTGAAAGTGCTTCTCGTGAGTTATCAAGTTGTGATGAGTTGTCAATTGATTGACTTTTAACTAAAAAAATATATTTGCATACACATTATTAGTTTACATGAATGATTCAAGATTTATTGTATACAGGATTTATCCATCTGGCTTAAAAAACATTGTCGGTTGCAGGGTCTTGTCAGTTATTCTGTCTGGCTTTTACATTCTGACTGTATATATTATACATCATATTTACCTCCTTATATATTCTCAACTGGTGCTTTGAAAAATTTTAAAAAACTGCATATTGTTAAATGATTATGCCATTAACCGTATCACTCTAATAATTGGTTTAATCTAACATTATTAAGTAACAGATTTAATTTCTTCTCTGGCAATGACTTGTGCCTTATCTACTATGTATTCAAACTAATATTGTTAAAGCATTTGTTGCAAAAGGCGTTTTGCTATATTAATTAATGGGATTATTATAAATGAGTTATAATGATACCACTGAAGAATGGATTGTCATGTATACTATATTGTATGTATTATATAAAACAAAAACTAGCATTTTAATTTGCAAGTAAACATTAACAATTTTCATTCAAAATCTTAATTTATTTGAATGATGCTTTTTCCTTAGTACAGCATTTTACAGCTCTTTTTTTATATTATGAATTGTGCTTCTCAAAAAAAGTGAATATTTAGCACGACAGGAGGCAGAAAAAAGATAGTAGTTGCAAGAAAAGTGGTCCTTAGTTTGACTTTATAAATCATAACATTTATAGCCTTTAGAAAACTGTGGGCCAGATTACAACTGGAACGCTAAATATTGTTTTCTTGAAAGCGATATTAGCGCAATACCAGCGCACCCTAATCTGGCTGGAATTACAAGTTTACAGCTCACGTTCACATTGCTGGGAAGCATTGGGCTCACTATAGCACGCTTCCATAGGCTCAGATGGGAGCCTCGTTCTTATGTCGTGACACACACGGCATGAGAACTTCACACAGCAAAAGGGGTACATAGCGCAATAATGGCAGCAATTTGTAAATATATATGTATATGGTAATTTATATTAACACATAAATATATGTGTATATAAGAATATACATATATATTTACAACGATCACACAGTTCTCAGTGACCGCAATGTAAAGGCACTTTTCAGTGCCTTTTTTTTCTAACAACCCACTCCCGCCAACTTTAAAGCATTTTGAGGGCATTTGGGGCACTTTTAGAAAACTAACCATAGATCTAATCTCTGGTAAATTTTCTGAGTACTAATTGCTACCGTGAGCTTGTGGTAGCAATAACCAGCAACTTGTACCAGCTGTTTTTTATTGCGCCCGAAAATGTTTGCAGGAATGCTATAGTTTAGCGCTTCACTTGTAATCTAGCCCTGTATTAGGAACTGCATGGTGTTACCAAATTGTGACAATCCTGCAATAGGTGGGGTGGTTAAAAGCTCTAGAAAACTCTGGAGATTTTTTGTTACATTTTATTGATGTTGAGAAAAGATGTTGTTAAACAAGATGTTGAATTTCTAGCATGACATGAGAACTTATGTATCAGAGAAACCAGAAACCTGTTTCAGTATCATCATCATAATTATATTTATTTATATGTACAGTATTTATATACATGATAGAAATGTGAAATTTTTTGAGTATAGTGTCCCTATAACTTACTTGCACTATCCCATCTAAAGATAAATGCACTCATAGAGGCCTATCTATTAAGCTCCGAATGGAGCTTGAAGGGCCGTGTTTCTGGCGAGTCTTCAGACCGCTGCTCCATAACCGTGTCCACCTGCTCTGATGAGGTGGACCGGAATCGCCACAATACAACCCGATCGAGTACTATTGGGTTGATTGACACCTCCCTGCTGGTGGCCCATTGGCCGCGAGTCTGCAGGGGGCGGCGTTGCACCAGCAGCTCTTGTGAGCTGCTGGTGCAATGCTGAATACGGAGAGCGTATTGCTCTCCGCATTCAGCGATGTCTGTCGGACCTGATCCGCACCGTCGGATCAGGTCCGACAGACATATGATGATTCGGCCTCATAGTTTTTGTTCAAAAGTCATCTTTATTAAATAGTGCTTCTAGATATACAGAAGCAAATCATTTTGCTCCATAACGAAAAAAAGATTCGACTGCTTTGTTTCAAATGAAAACTGTAGAAGTAGTTACAGCATAACAACTGTTACAGCAATGAAGCAACTTTAGTGAAACATGACTTCTATATATATTGTAGCCCATGCACAGCACATTAATGTTAGCACTTTACAAATACTGTTAAATAAAAATAGGTAAAAGGTATGTTTCATCTTTAATCGAGGGACTTTTATTCTGGCGCACCTGTGGCCTTTAACTACTACTACAGTTCTGTATTGATTTGGAACAGTGGAAATGCCTCTTTGTTAAATTCATAACATTTAAGGGTAAATTTATCAAGCAGTGGATGCTGCAATCTACCCCCCGAAGTTTCTGGCTCCCTGGAAACTTAAGTTAAGAAGCAGCGGTCGCAAGACCGTTGCTCCTTAAAGGGACACTGAACCCAAATTTTTTATTTCGTGATTCAGATAGAACATGCAATTTTAAGCAATTTTCTAATTTACTCCTATTATCAATTTTTCTTTGTTCTCTTGCTATCTTTATTTGAAAAAGATAGGCATCTAAGCTATTTTTTAGGTTCAGAACTCTGGATAGCAGTTTTTTATTGGTGGATGAATGTATCCACCAATCAGCAAGGACAACCCAGGTTGTTCACAAAAAATGGGCCAGCATCTAAACTTACATTCTTGCATTTCAAATAAAGATACCAAGAGAATGAAGAAAATTTGATAATAGGAGTAAATTAGAAAGTTGCTTAATATTTCATGCTCTATCTGAATCACAAAAGAAAAAATTTGGGTTCAGTGTGCCTTTAAGTAATCCACCACCTCTGAGGTGGCGGACAGCAATCATCCCGATCAGATACGATCAGCATGGTTGATATCCCCTGCTAGCGACTGGCCATGAATTGGCAGGGGGGGGCATTGCACAAGCATTTAACCGCTTGATAATTCGTCCCCTTATAATCAACATAATTACTGACTGAGCATTTTTGTGGAATTTCATGCAAGGATAAATGCTGGTATGATTATTTATATGATTTATCATACTGAATACCTTGAGTCTCCACGGACTGAAACTTTAATTGTTAAAGTCATAATAAATGTAAATCAATGATCCAGCAAAAAATGAGATTATGAGTTGAGAAAATATTGTTCATTTTTATATAGAAGCTAAAAAATAATTATAAATATAAATATTTTACCTTTCAATTTCCATTATTTAAGTACTATGCAGTTGGCCTACTTCTTGTTGCCTTTTTTAGTTTCTTACTATAAGGTAAAATAAAAATGTGCTTGTTTAAAAACTGACATCTCATCTGTAGGAGATTTGCATATCTGCAGGAACAGGCTTAAATCAGCTTTAAGATAGCCGCAACAACTGCTAGGTACTTGGGGACAATCAAGAGGGTGATTCATAATCAGTAACAAAAGGTCAGTCAGGAACCAGTTTTTACAGCAAAAAGGGCAAAACAGCAAGATAATCCTAATGACTGTTCCAAAGGTCTATCCCCAGGTAATCAGCCCAAATATTATGGGACAGATAAGGACTAGGCAAAGTGCAAAGGTCAGGAGACAGTCCCGGTTTAAGTTTAGGATGGCAGGATGGAAACATAAACTCTAGGAATTCCATAGAGAATAACCAAGCATGAATTGGAGTCAGAGATAATCTTTTAACACCTCAAAAAATGTTCCCAAAAGAACTTGCAGGAGTCACTTCTGACAAAGGATAATAAATAGTTCTATCCTTAGCACTTACAGACAAGAGTCCAATCTTTTCAACTTCAAACTCATCAACACCTGCCACAGAATCAGGAGGAAGAGGGTTACGTTGAAGAAATGATTCTTCATATGAGACACATGAAAGACTGGATTAATCATGTAATTGGTAAGAAGCTCCAATTGCACATCCACTTGATTAATATTCTTAATAATCTGTAAAGGACACACACAATGAGGACCCAATTTTCTTGAAAGGCGGGACAACTTCAAATGAAGCATAAACAGCCAAACCAAACCGCATATAATTTTTATTGTTATGGAGCCTGAAGCAAATTTAGAATTTTTGGTTACAAAAGACAATTGTTGGTTTAAATCTTGGACAGGTGAGGAAGTACGGAGAACCCGGAAAGACTGCAGGGTGGAAACCATAATTCACAAAAAACAGAGACCTCTTAATAGACTAATGGGTATGATTATTATAACTCTGCTCTAGGCAGAAAACAAGCCTAGTTATTTTTAAGATACATGCAGAAACATCTCAAATATTTATCCAGAAGTTGATTAGTTTGCTTTGTCAAGCCATTCATTTTAGGATTATAACCAAAATACAATGATTTTGAGATGTACAGACAAGAACAAATATACTTCAAAAACTGTGAGGTAAACTGGGAGCCTATATCAGATCAAAAATGTCAAGGTAAGATATAAGAATCTCACCCACAAACTGAGTAGCACTCTTACTGGAAGAAGGCAAGTCTACAGCAGTAATAAAATGTGCCCCCTTGGTAAAATGCTCTACAACAACAAAAATACGGCTAGATTTTGAGTTGTGCGTTAAGGTAAAAAAGCAGCGCTAACAGGTCCTAATGCTGCTTTTTTACGTCGGTATTACAAGTTTTGCAGGTATAGGGGCACCGCACACATTTTTGGCCCTACCGCAAACCTACTTACGTAAATTTCGTAAAGGCTTTTTTCTGTGGGACTTCCATAGCGCCGGTATTACGAGTTTGTCCTGGGAGGCCAAAAAGTGAGTGGTACACCCTACCTTGTCAAGATTCGTACCGCATTTTAAAGTCAGTAGTTATGAGTTTTACACTACAAAGCCGTAGCATAAAACTCATAACTAAAGTGCTATAAAGTACACTAACACCCATAAACTACCTATTAACCCCGAAACCGAGGCCCTCCCTCATCGCAAACGCTAAAATAAAATTATTAACCCCTAATCGGCCGCTCCGGACATCGCCGCCACTATAATAAACATATTAACCCCTAAACCGCCACACTCCCGCCTGGCAAACACTAGTTAAATATTATTAACCCCTAATCTGCTGTCCCTAACATCGCCGCCACCTACCTACATTTATTAACCCCTAATCTGCCGCCCCCCAACGTCGCCGCCACTATTCTAAATGTATTAACCCTTTAAACCTAAGTCTAACCCTAACCCTAACACCCCCTAACTTAAATATAATTTAAATACATCTAAATACAATTAATATCATTAACTAAATTATTCCTATTTAAAACTAAATACTTACCTATAAAATAAACACTAAGCTAGCTACAATATAACTAATAGTTACATTGTAGCTAGCTTAAGGTTTATTTTTATTTTACAGGCAAGTTTGTATTAATTTAACTAGGTAGAATAGTTACTAAATAGTTATTAACTATTTAATAACTACCTAGCTAAAATAAATACAAATTGACCTGTAAAATAAAACCTAACCTAAGTTTCCCCTTTAATTCCTATTGGCATATAGAATTCTATCAGCCAATGGGAATCTAAGGGACGCCATCTTGGATGACGTACCTTAAAGGGAAACTTCATTCGTCATTGACCATCGGAAGAAGAGGATGCTCCACGCCGGATGTCTTGAAGATGGAGCTGCTCCGCGCCAGATGGATGAAGATAGAAGATGCCGTCTGGATGAAGACTTCTGCCCGCTTGGATGAAGACTTCGGCCCACTTGGATGAAGACTTCTGCCGGCTTTGCTGAGGACTTCTGCCGCTTGAATGAGGATGGATGTCTTTGAAAACTGTAAGTGGATCGTCGGTGGTTAGTGTTAGGTTTTTGTAAGGGTTTATTGGGTGGGTTTTATTTTTAGGTTAGGGACTTTGGGCAGTAAAAGTTTTAAGAGCAATGCCCATACAAATGCACTTTTCAGGGCAATGGGGAGCTTAGGTTTTTTTAGATAGGGTTTTATTTGGGGGGGGGGTTGGTTGTGTGGGTGGTGGATTTTACTGTTGGGGGGGGTCTTTGTATTTTTTTTTTACAGGTAAAAGAGCTGATTTCTTTGGGGCAATGCCCCGCAAAAGGCTCTTTTAAGGGCCATTGGTAGTTTAGTGTATGCTAGTTTTTTTTATTTTGGGGGGTCTTTTTTATTTTGATAGGGCTCTTAGATTAGGTGTAATTCTTTTTTATTTTTGATACTGTGGTTTTTTATTTTTTGTAGCTTAGTGTTTTTTATTTTTTGTAACTTAGTTGTTATTTTTTTGTAATTTAGTAATTTTTAATAGTAGATTTAAATAATTTGATTAGGGTTAGGTTTTTAAATATTTAATATAGTTAATTTAATTGTTAGTTTAATGTAATTTCTGTATACTAGCTAGGGTAGGTAAATTAATAGTTTAATATAGTTTAATGTAATTTTAGTATAATAGTTAGGGTGGGTTAATTAATAGTTTAACATAGTTTAATGTAATTTTAAAGGTAAGTTTAAATTTATTATAAGATAGGGATGAGGTAATTATAATGTAAAGTTAGCGGCTTGTTAGTTTTAATTAATTTTAACTAAATTTAATTAATTTAGTTTATGGCGATGTGGGGGCTGGTGGTTTAGGGGTTAATAGGTTTAGTAAGTGGTAGTGATGTGGGAGGCCAGAGGTTTAGGGGTTAATACATTTATTTAGTTGTGGAGGGGTCCGGGAGCGGCGGTTTAGGGGTTAATACATTTATTTAGTTGCAGAGGGGTCCAGGAGCGGCGGGATATGGGAAATAACTTTATTAAAGTTGCGGCGGGGTCCGGGAGTGGTGGGATAGGGGTTAAACATTTTATTATAGTGGTGGTGTTTAGTGACAGGGTATAAATAAAGTTGAGAAAAAGCTGAATAGCAGCAAGATCAATGACTGTTAGTTAACAACAGTCCGCTGCTCATCGCCCCGTACTTGGTGCGCAGCTTTTTGCCATTTTTTTTTATAAATATGGAGATCGTATTCAGGTCCGTGGCCGCGATGTTAGGCGAGCGTATTGGTCCTGGCGAATGCAGCACAGTTGACGGCTTGATTATTCGGCCTCATAGAGTCTACTTGTTGAGAAAGGATAGAACCAATAGCATCCACCTCTAGGAAAAAAAGGTTTATGTACATCTTACTTCAGGATTGGTTCTGAAGTAAGCAGGGTCTTAAGTTTGTGAAGAGCTACTAGAGAATCTGGAGTCCAAGCAGGGCTACCACTAGTGATCACCCCCACACACACACACTATACACACACACACACACACACACACAGTTCACATGGATGTGCACTCACTATAAATAATCAGCAGCTACTAGGGTGTGTTTTTAAAGCCAAAGCATAGCTTTCATTTTAAAATTAGTCCATATATAAAGCTAGATACTATTCTGCATATATACCTACTGTATGTGTTTTGTTTAAAAACTATATAATAAATGTGTAAGGAGGGGGGGGGCGGAGCTAACCATCAAGCTGGAGAGACGCTTTTGAAAGGAACTCTCTCCTATTTTTGCACTTTAGGCATAAATAAGGTGTTTTTTTATATAGATATTAGTTTGTCTCTCATAGGCTTAACTTATGGTATACTCACTGAAGGTCGATAAGTGTGTTTTGAGAGACTTTTGGGCGAAGAGGAACATATATGCTTTAAATCGGCACTGATCGGATATTGGGGAATTACCTTACACTGCCAAGCGGTAATTCCAACTAGCTGCTTGACACTCACTGCTGGCTCCGGACTGATTGACAACTGTCCCCTTGATTGTGCACTACTGCTGCCCGGAGGGTCGGGGCCCCGCTCCGGAGCAGCAGCTTATTACCGCAGATAAGACTGTGAGCAGACATCGGAACCAACTGTCAGCCATAAAAATTAACCTCTTCTTGACTCCTGCCTTTTCTCTTGTGAGGCAGCTTGCTTCGGATGCCAGGCCAGTTCCGGACGGGACTTATGTAGGCCTTTCTAGGAGACTGGAGAGCTGTGCTGCGCCACTTACCTTTTGGCGTGAACCATCGCCATCTTGCGGCCTGGCCTTTTGCAAGACCAGTGGATCCTAGGCGGAGTGAACCGGTGCCGATACACATCTAGCAGCCAGTGAGGAGGGTAAGAACCTACCACGAGTCGCACCACACTTTCGAACTCACCTGAGGCTGTGCTAAAAATACAGACACATGTTATATTAATAAATGCCCAAATATATGCAGCAAGAGTATCCCAATTTGTAACGGTCCCTGCTCTGGCTATCTAATCATTTTGATTTAATATTGGGACACTGGCCTCTTAGAATCAGCTTTGTACCAAACATCAGATCTGTTGGGAATAAGCCTATCTTCACTCAGTACACATTCTGAAGAAGAGACAAAAGAGAGACTATAGAATGTAAACATAGGTATACCTGCTTTGGTTCAGAACTAGCCAAGGCACCTGTTCTCTGCATAAACCTACTGAACATTCAGACTGTTTGAGGCAGGAATCCATTGTTGCCCTCCCTAACAGTTATATTAATGTGCGCCTGGCGCTAGTTTTACAGTAAAAGGACATTTATCCTAAACCATTCACTCTGCATACAGCAATAGATTTACCAGCTAAGTGAACTAAAGGAATACAAACATCAATTATAACAGGGCTATTAGCAGAGCTTAATGAGGTGAATCTGAAGTAAAGAGACATAATTATACAGAACTGCTGCCAGCAATAAGAACTGCGGTAAATATACAGACAGAGAGGTGAAGCATTACCATATTTGAAACTACTCACTAAAAAACTGCACAATTTTAAAGAACTGAGCTGCTAAAGTGTGGATAGCTGTGGTGTCCCCTAGATTGTTCCCTGCCCCCTCCATTTCCCGCTGGCCCGGGCCAGTGGGTCATATCCCAGTCTCCCTCACCGACTTCGTCCAGTGTGGACATCTGCCCTGGGGGTAGGGGACAGTGTGGATGCTTTGGCACATATGATGAGGAGGGATGCTGTCCGTTTTAGTTATATTGGGCTATCATAATGACTGATAATATAAATGATGGCCGTGTGAGATGATTGGAATGGATGGTCTGACAGAGAATTGAAGACATAAAAGAGTTGAAAACTCTCCATATACCACAGCAAAATTTTCACCCTCAATAAACATCCACTATGCCCCACAAATACAAATATACATGTAAATAACAGATGAGGGTGCCACAGAAAAAATAAATAAGAGGCTTGCATAGATGACGGATAGCCGCTGAGAAAATCTCTATGTCTGTGCATACACAAAATTAGCTGGCAGAGGTCTGGAATACAGCTAGCCTTTTACCCTTAGCAAGGAAAGAGAGGGAAACTATATACATACTATAAAGGAGAAGGCTGCATACTCTTAACATCTCGTATTAGCAAAACTATTTTACTACTGCCAACACTCAAGGCGAGTAGGGGGGAGAAAAAACTGACTTTATATATATATATCTTTGGCTGCTTGCAATATTTGTATATACCACAGTATACTTTTGTGCACCATTGACACCTACTATGTCTACCAGAAAAGGCCCCAAACATGACAAAGGGGCAAAACCCGTCTCAGTTGATACATTCTTTAAGGCGTCTAAACTAACTAAGTCTCAAGATCCAGTTGCAGATGAAATAGAGGATGACATGGAGTCTGAGACTGAGGAGGAATCTACTGGTATGACACCAGTAACCAGAGCAGATCTTCAATCCCTAGTCTCTAAACAGGACATTACAACTAATTTTGAGAAACTATGGGAGAAAATGGACAGTTTTCAGGCGACAATAACCAGCAGCCTTACTACAATCAAAAATGAGATATCAGAACTGGGAAGCAGAGTTGACTCTTTAGAAACAGCTGCAGATGAGATGGGAGAGGACGTGGTTGCAGCCTCGGAAACTCTAGCCACACAACAACAGGCTATAACGGAATTAGAAGAGAAAATTGAGGATATGGAAAATAGAAGCAGAAGATCCAATCTTAGACTCAAAGGAATACCAGAGGCCGTAACGGCTGAAGAGCTTCATACATATCTCCAACAGCTATTTCACGCAATCCTGGGAACACCTGCTGACTCTGATTACCCCATAGAAAGAGCCCATAGAGCCCTTAAACCCAAGCCTAAGCCAGATCAACCACCAAGAGATGTGATTATTAAATTGTTGAGATTCCCGGATAGGGAGAAGATACTCCTAGCAGCCAGACAAAATCCCATGTTTAAATTTCAAGGAAACATTGTTCAATTTTTCCAAGACCTCTGCGTTAAAACTTTACAAAGGCGATATGCACTACGCCCTCTTACTCTACTACTGAGGAAAAATCAGATCCCATATCGATGGGGCTTTCCCTTTGCACTACATGTAATACGGAATGGGAGAACTACATCCATCAAGACAAAGGAAGAAATCCCAGATATCTGTAAAGTCCTCGGCCTAGAAGCTCCGGACATTTCAATGGGGGAAACATCAGGGCCCCCGCCAAATCTATCCCAAACTCGTCCGAAGCCTCAAAGATCTAAGTGGAAGACAGTGACTAAGAAGAAGACAAAGAGCTGAACCTATCCAAAGAGAAATATGGAAGGTAAAGTGCAATACCTAGACTATGGTAAGACACACTTGGAGCTAAACCATATTAGATGATCTTTAGTTACCTGTAAAGAGTAACTATATGGACGCGCTCCAGGAAATTTGATATGAATAAAACTCTTACTAAAAAAGACAACCTGTTGTGAACTCTGGTAAGACTATCTGTTTGCTATTGTTTATATTAGTTTTGACACATGTTTATCCTCAGGATATATCAATACTGGTTAATGTTGATTTTATGTTTGTTTTTGTTTATGTTATATAGAGTTGTAGGGCATTGTGTATTAAACTGTTGCTCACTGGGGGAAGCTGACGTAACGACAAATAGGAGACAGGAAAGAATCCCAGGACCCTTAAGACACTGGATAAGATATCATACAGACCCAAAAGACGATCGACCGACACACTGTTTATTGAGACAGACTATAAGGGGAAAGAGATTAACATACACGCACATAAGGGATAATGACATTGCCTAGAATTGTGTTACTCTCGCATAACGCGAGAGGTCTCAATACAGACATTAAAAGGAGGACAGCTATGACCAGTTACAGACGACTAAAGGCCACTGTTATTTATCTCCAGGAGACCCACTTTCTCAAAAGCACTATCCCAAAATACTGGGCAAAAGACTATCCACAACAATTTCACTCCACCTTAGACTCCAAAAAAAGAGGTGTTTCTATTTTAATACATTCATCTATATCATTCACACATAGTGAGACCATTTCGGATAGGGAGGGTAGATATTTATTAGTGTCAGGGAAGATAGGGGACACAGATGTGCTTTTGTGTAATGTATACGCACCAAATGAGCAACAAGACAAATTCTTTGAAAATATCTCACACTTACTGACTAGCTGGTCCAGAGTGCGAATATTGTTGGCAGGTGATTTTAATATTGATCTTCAAGCATTAACAAAACAGAATCTTACCCTGTCATCAATGAAAAAGCAACGCCAAAAAACAATTGCTAAGAATATTCTGGGCCTCCTAGACCAACACTCTTTACACGACACCTGGAGGGTACTAAATGGGGGGTCAGGGGATACAACCTATTATTCGTCGGCCCATGATAGTTATAGTAAAATAGACTATATGTTCACTAGCCAGATCCTGCAACCAGTAATTCAATCAATAGACATACATCCGTGCGTGTGGTCCGACCACTCTATCACACAAATGAGCCTGGGTAACCTCTCAGACCCCAAGAGAATAAAGACTTGGACATATGACCCCAACTGCATGAAAAACCCCTTAGTGAAGAATAATATAGTTAGACACTTAAAAGAGTATTGGCAACTTAATATAGACTCCACAACTAATCCAATTATGCCATGGGCAGCACACAAGACAGTATTGAGAGGGATCCTTATTAAGGAAAAAACTCAATATAAAAAACAAAGGGACTCCGACATAAAACAGATAGAGACAGAAATTAAATCGTTAGAAACACTACACAGACAGAATCAATCAAAAACTACTTTGAAGCTGCTCACTAACAAAAGGCAGGGTCTACACTCGCTACTAAATGAACACTCTTTAAGAGCGGCACACAAGTTAAAAACAAACTACTTTATTTTTTCTAACAAACCAGATAGATACTTAGCGAAGAAAATTAGGGACAACTATCAAGCCCTTGCCATAGCACAGATACAAAAGTCCAATGGACAGATGACCTCCCACCCTCAGGAGATTGTTGATATATTTGCACAGTTTTATAGTGAACTGTATGACGGTAAGACACAGCACAGCCCCTCAACGCAAAAGATATTTGATTCCTTCTTGGTAAAAGCGAATTTGCCACAGATCACTGAGGAAGATAGGGAGGCCCTAAATACCAAAATAACACATATGGAGGTGTTAACGGCTATCAAAGAACTTAAGCCAGGTAAAGCTCCAGGACCCGATGGGTTTCCAGGAGAATACTATAAAGCATTCAAAGAACTATTAGTGCCCCACTTGGTAGTGTTGGCAAACCATATTATGGAGGGAGGGACGATACCTAAGGATCTCCTGAGGGCTAGAATAGTGGTCATACCAAAACAGGGGAAAGATCCCACAAAATGTACTAGCTACAGGCCGATCTCTCTTATCAACCAGGACCTCAAAATTATAACGAAAATTATGGCCATTAGATTAAAACATATCTTACCCTCTATTATACACGCAGATCAGGTCGGGTTCATTAAAGATAGGGAAGCCCCAGACAACATTCGCAAAATGGTTTCGGTAATAGATTATCTACGAGACAAAGGAGTGCCTTCTCTGGTCCTTTCACTGGACGCGGAGAAGGCATTCGATAGGGTGGATTGGAAATATATGTTAGCGATTCTTACAGAAATGGGATTTAATGGGGGATTTTTACAGGCTATTAAGGGATTATATTCAACACCTACAGCACAAGTCAGGGCAATAGGACACCAATCTAAAGAAATATGTATACTTAACGGTACGAGACAGGGATGCCCGCTCTCACCTTTAATCTTTGCACTATGCATTGAACCGTTGGCAGCATATATTCGGAATTGTCCTGATATATCAGGAGTGGAGATAGGGAAGATAAATCATAAAATAGCTCTATTTGCGGACGACGTGCTGCTTACGATTACAAACCTGTTAGTATCCCTACCCTTCCTCTACCAAGCTTTAGATCTGTTTTCGCAAATATCGGGCTATAAAATCAATGCTGATAAATGCGAAGCATTGCCTTTATCTATCCCAAAACATACGATTAAATTGATCGAAGCCAATTTTGATTTTCAATGGGCACCAGAAGGGTTGAAGTACCTGGGGATTAAGCTAACTACACACTCCTCGAAATTATATATGGCAAATTACACTCCCTTGTTTAAGGCAATCCGATCTGAGTTAGGGAAATGGAGAAAGATGGGCTTTTCCTGGTATGGTAGAATGTCTGCGGTGAAGATGACAATCTTGCCCAGAATTCTATATTTATTCCGTGTACTCCCTATTAAAATCAATACTTCAGACCTAGACGACCTTCAGAAGGATATATGTAGATTTTTGAGAGATAATAAGAAATCGAGGATATCCCGACATATCTTACAAAGACATAGACAATTGGGAGGAATAGGCGTCCCTAACTTACACGACTATTATACAGCAGCCCGGTTGGCTCAGACTGCGATACTGGGGAGACGACAGACTGATATACTTTGGCCTGCTTTGGAAGCAGAAATGCTGAGGCAAGAGACACCGGATGGTATTCTCTGGAATAAGAATCTGAAAGACTCAGACGCCCTCTACCAAAATAAAATCACGATGCTCACTAGAAAACAGTGGATAGCTGCTAACCAGGAGGGAGGGATAGTTCCTACACACACACAAGCAATGCCACTAAAATATATAGTGAATGAAGACTCCAAATACAGAATTAGGAAATGGGAAAACAAGGGGTTATACAGGGTGGCAGACCTGCAGTCCCAAGGCAAAGTACTGACTTATACCCAACTTCAAGAAAAAATAAAACCCACTCATCTGCAGTAGTTTCTGTATCTCCAGACGATGTCAGCCATACGGAATTACTTAGGGACAGCCATGATGCAAAGACAACAGTCCACCTTGGAATGGCTATGTACTTCTCCTAACAGACCCAAAAAAGCAATCTCTAAATTATACATCTCCATACAACAGACCAAGAACCAGACTAAATCCTCAGTAATGATACAATGGGAAAGAGATCTAGGCAAAGAGGTTGAGATAGACAACTGGGTTGAAATGTTTTCTCAGGCTAGTAAGGGACTTATTAGCGCAGATCTTAGAGAGAATATTTTGAAGACATCCTTCAGATGGTATTTGACGCCAATGAAAACCGCTCATATGATTAAGGGGAGCGGTAATTATTGCTATAGAGGATGTCAAGTAGTGGGCTCCTATATCCACATGTGGTGGGAATGCACTAAGGTAAGCGACATATGGCAGAGATTGTCCAACCTATTGAGTAAGGTGCTAAATGAACAGATAACTCTCACCCCAGCCCAAGCACTACTACACGAGAACATAGCTAGATACAATACACACATAAACGTGTTTATTAGGATTCTCTGTACCACAACGAGAATAACCATTGCCAAATACTGGAAGACGGAAGTACCGTCATGGACGGAGGTCCTATCCAGAATCCAGATGACATTCACATTGTACGAGTCAGCAGCAAGAGAGTTAGATATAGAGCCTTGGTTCCAAAAAGTCTGGTTCTACTGGATAATGGAAAATAATAAACAATGACACTTTATAATAGGGAGAGGAGACTCAGATAAGAAGTAGATGAAAAGGTATATTCTATATAGAGGCAATAAATATGGGAAATGGGTTGAGGATAAATGATGAAGGCGACCCAGACGGAGGCTCCCCCTGATGAGTTAATAATCTTTAGATGCTGTAAAGATAAAATGTGTAGTGCCTGAACATAACTCTATGAAAAAAACATATATACTGTTGATTTGTTGGTTTAATATGTTTACATTTAAAGTTGTTGATAGTTTATGTTGAAGATGTAAAGGAAAAGACCCCCCAAAAAATTACCCGATCCCTCACTAAGAATGCTAGTCTGAATGAGATTGCAAAGGAGAAATAAAGGGGGGAGGACTTACTACTGAAAATATCTCCACACTTCAGCATGATGACCTCTAGTTCAAGACTCTCACCTCAGAGAAAAGAAGAAAAATACGTACATCTCCCAAACTCTTTATGAGAGCAAATAAAGAGTGCAATACATGAACTCTAAATAAGGAGAATACCCTAGAATCGGGGATGCTTTTGTTAAATAAATGTCATGTTATGTTACCTGATGTATTTCCAATTGGTGAAATGTACATATCTGTTCTAAGAAAGGTGGAAGTGATGTGGAGTTAATTAATAAAAATTATTTCAACTAAATGTGTAAGGAGGCCTTTCTCTTTTATGTTTTAAGATCAGCAGCATTGCTTTCATGTCCAAGTTTACAGGGCTGCTTCTAGCACTGCTCTAACATGGATAGTCCTGAGGCATTTTCCAAATTTCCACTATGTGACTCTGCTTACAGCACTGACACGCTGTGCTAATGTATTAAAAAGACTGTTAGGTGAGGCACATAGAAGATAGAAGAAAATGCTTGAAAGTTCTGGACCACACTATTTAGTTCCAGCACAACACTGTTAATGCTGTGCTTGGAGATATAAGGGGGAGGACACAAAATGCATTATTTGGGATCCAAAATTTAAGTAAAGAGCTTAATTTCTGGGGTGGCAATGGTGCCCCTATACTAAGAGTTTTCTTAGTCCTTGATAAGTAGCAAGATGGTGCCAGTTGCTGTTTTAATTAGCAACAGTAGTCCAGTTGTAAAAGAAAACACATACATATATTTCACCAATATAGGAAAACAACTTTTATGAGAGTATCTCCACTCACCAGATATAATTTTCACAGGATAGAGAGCTTTACCAGTTTTTCAGCTGATTGATCGTCGGTATTATCAAAGAGTAATAGCTTTTCACACTGATTCTGTGGGCAGCATCCGGAGTTTTAAAAAATTTATAAAATAATACATGCGTAATATTTTTAATAAAAAAAGTATTTATTTCAAACTAGTTTTTGACAAATTTTAAAGGGATAGAAATACAAAATTGAATTGTGCATGAGTGAATTTCAATGGAAAATTCAAATAAAAATGTGACACGTAATTACGCTATTCAAATTCATATATAAACCCATGCGCAGCCGCCATTTTCTTCAGTGTGTTTGGACTGTTTGTTGAGCTACAGCACACTACACTGGAGTGGAGGATTACTGAGAGTAGAGAGAGCGGCGCAAACAGAAGAGTTAGTTAGGTCGCATTGTTGTTGAGTAAGCTTGTACACTTACACATATTCTTACATATTGCACACATTGCATACATACATATACAAATACACAACACTTTTTTTTCTAACACCTCACATATTTTATTTTATTTTTACAGTGTGATAGGCTGAGTGTTTGGTTGTGATTGAACTTGGAGTAAGTGTGTGTAGTGGGATTTAGTGTGAGGATGGCAGGGAGAGAAAAGGAGGAAGGGAGGAGGGTAGAAGGGAGGAGGGGAGAGGAGTGGCAGGGAGAGCAGTATTGGAGAGGACAGGAGGAGCAGTGGGCCCCCCATCAGGGAGTAAGCGGAGTGGGGAGAGGGAGAGCCAGAAGGGATGATTGGAGGGAATATGCCCGAGAGCCCCAGAGAGCAGGCACCTCTAGGAGAGTGACAGAGGGTGCACATGGGGACAGAAGGGGGGAGGAGGGAGAGGATAGGGAGGAACCCACACTGCCAGGGATATCACAGGGAGGAAGCCAAGTGGCCATGGAGGATGAGAGGCTGAGATGTCCTAACTTTTCATTTACGGAAAATGTTGCCCTTGTCCAGGCCATCATGGACAATTACAGTGCTCTCTTCGGGCAGGAGAAGGGCTAAGGCAGTGCCAAAAGGACAAAAACTGCATGGTTGGCGGTAGAGGATGCCGTCAACAGTGTGACCCTTCAGAGGAGGACTGTTGAGGGCCTGAAAAAGTGATAGAATGACTGCAAGAGGCGGGTTAAAGAAAAGATGGGGCAGGAAGCTATCCACCAGAAGGGAACAGGCGGTGTTCCAGCCCTGGATATTGAGTATAACACCTGGCAGGAGATGATACGCAGGTCCCTGTGTATCACAGCAGTCCGTGGACTTCCAGGGGCTCGTGACTCAGGCACATCATGCTGGTGTGTAACATCCCACACACCAGTATTATATGTATTTGAGATATGACATCCTTTAATATCACACATTCATGTACACGATGAGGAGCATGGTATTTGGCGTACTAATAAAAACATCTATAATTATACTTGACATTACTGCTACTTAACAAAATGCAATTTATGATATGAGGTGGAATAGTGCAATACTAACATGTCTCAGAGTAACACAGGTCACAAGCCACATGTAGAGTTTTCATTAAATGGACACTATAGCCATTACAATACTTAATAAACAGGTTCTATGCCTAGATCAAGCTAAAGTAAATTGTGTGACCATAGTGTCACTTAAAGAACACATTATGTCATCATTGACATGTACACATAACTATTGTATGAAACACATCCCTGTATACTGCTCATATTCAAATAAATCAGAGAACAACTCACAATGTGCACATGCATGTTTTAGAGTTTGACATGAGAATCAGTATTGGCCCTAGCATGTATCAATGTATATTGTATGCCCACATGGACATATATCTGACTGTACTAAGCCCTCTCATCCTTTGACTCTTCCACAGAACCTCCTGTCACAAGGATACAAACATCCATGCCACCACCACCACCACCCTTCAGGCATCTGCAAGAACAGTATGCTCCCAGGCATGAGCATGGTTGGATGGCTTAAGTTGAGGACCCAGGAGTGATGCCACCACAATTGCCATATGACCCCTGGGAAGATTCCTGGCCAGAGGAATATCCTTCCTTTGGCTTTGAGGGGGAGCCAAGACAGCCACAAAGGGTCCATGTATTTACTCCCCCCCGCGTTGATGTTTATACTGACAACTACCAGGAGAGAGAATCAAAGATTGGAGACTTTCCTTTTTGTTCCCTGCAGAATCTTTAAACAGCAAGTACAGGGAAGGATAACGATCGCAAACGGCCATTTGTTTTGTTCACTCAACCTATTTGCAACAGGCTGGAGCGTGCAACACAGTAGCGAATCCAAGACAAGTACTCAGTGTGAGAAAGTGACATCACCGGAGTTACGTGGGTCCAAAGGAGAAAGCTGAAAAAGAAACAAACTACTGGTAAGGTACACAGTATATCTGTGCTTGACACATAGCGTGTGTGAAGAGTCCGGTAAGCTCACACACCTTCAGACGTTTACAAATACACACATGGTTCATTGGGTTATTTCCAAAAAAAATGCAAAGACGCTAAGGTGAAAAACAGTGAGTCCTTTATGAACTGTGACAAGCTAAGGTGAAAAAGTTTGAATCCCTTAATCCAAGACAAGTACTCAGTGTGAGAAAGTGACATCACCGGAGTTACATGGGTTCAAAGGAGAAAGCTGAAAAAGAAACAAACTACCGGTAAGGTACACAGTATATCTGTGCTTGACACATAGCATGTCTGAAGATTCCGGTAAGCCCACACACCTTCAAATGTTTACAAATACACACATGGTTCATTGGGTTATTTCCAAACAAATGCAAAGACGCTAAGTTGAAAAACTGTGAGTCCTTTACGAACTGTAACAAGCTAAGGTGAAAAACTGTGAATCCCTTACCACCTGTGTTTGTTATCATCCTAGCAGGATATGACTGTGCCATAATTAGGATATATATCCTGAAATAATAAGGAGGTTATATGGACTTTTCTTGGTGGTTTAAAAAGCAAGGTGGAATCTGTATTGTTTTTTAGGTTTTATATAGGTATCATATTTGTTTTATTATATTGATTTCAGTTTTAAATCATATGACTAGTCATTTCTGTTTTATACCATATCCGTGAGTCTATCCAGACATCATTTTAAGGGAGACGTCCCTATTTAAGCTGCATTTTTGTTTACAAACTGGATACATAAATAAATAATATCTGTTTTACTAGATGTATACATACATTTATTGTTATATAGGACTCCTTAGCTATTGTTAGCGCTCCTTCACTTTTATTTGTATAATTTGCATTAACCACTTGGCGTCCTTGGGGAAGGTTTAGCCTGTAAGGGAGCATAGGAGTCACTACTCGGCGCCATACTTAGTTCTTTAATATCTGTACTCCCCCCCCCCCCCACAACACAACCTCATGTCAGTCATGGATATTACCCACAGACTATATAACAAGGGAGTGCCGATTGGAGAGGCTGAGTGGTCACACACTGGTCATCAGTGGGACTATCAATCAACCATGAGAGCTCCACCATCCTCATCCATGGGACAAGCTCCACCATCCTCATCCATGGGACGAGCTCCACCATCCTCATCCATTGGATGAGCTCCACCATCTGCAGATGGAAATATAGCAGAAACTACAGCTGCACCTCAAGCACCAGCATATCAAACTACAGCTGCCCCACAAGCACCAGCAGATGCAGGTGACCCTGCCCCACAAGCACCAGCAGATGCAGGTGACCCTGCCCCACAAGCACCAACAGATGCAGGTGACCCTGCTCCACAAGCACCAGCAGATGCAGCTGAACCTGCCCCACAAGCACCAGCAGATGCAGCTGAACCTACCCCACAAGCAACTGGAAGCCTTGTTCCTCAAGATCCTGTGGATGCATTGTATTCTCCCCTGGGTGATGAATACATTGCACTCCAGAGGAGGCTTATAACAAGCACTGAGAGCATACACAGAGGCCAAGAGAGATTCTTCAAGAACCAAGAAAGGTTCATCAGGAGCCAAGAGAGGATACAACAACGTATCATAGAGCTGCAGAGGGACATGGCAGCATTGTTAAGTGCAAGTGTTCAGAACCAGTCACAGATGATGCGAATTCTGTCTGATATGCAGCTGCAGATGGACAACAGATGGAGAGAACAAAATCAACTCTTGGGTGTGTTGGTTGAGCTTTTTACACACCAGCAGGACATTGCCTCCAGCCTATCATCTGTGGCCAGCACACCAGCAGAAACACCAGAATCTTTTAAACCCATGAGAACAAGGAAATCCACTACAGGCACCTCAGCTCCCTCAACCAAGAAGCCAAAAAAATAAATAAATATTATTATAGTTCACCATAAACCTTGTCCTCTGTTACTTACCATGTAATTGTCATACACATCCATGTGAGGTGTGTTTTATTACACTAATATTGTTAAAACATATAATATGACCTGTGTGGAAATGGCAATAAAAACAGGTAATATTATCATGTTTTTGACATATTCTTGTACTATAACTCACATCCACAATAGTTATTTATATAGTAATTTTCACTTCTAAGATGTAAATTAATGTATCTCACATCCAATATAAATTGACACATGAGTATATATAATACTGATGTTACTGATAGGGTGTGCATTACCAGGTGTTTTAAGGCTGCAGGTGAGAGGTTGTGTTGTTTGTGATTTGTTTGACACAATTGCAATGAGGTGGCCTTCAAGGTTTTAGAAATTATCATATGAGCCATCCTAGGTTTAGCTTTCAACTAAGAATACCAAGAAAAGTAGAAAACAAAGCAAAATTGGTGTTACAATTAAATTGGAAAGTTGTTTGAAATTATATGCCCTATTTGAAACAAGAAGGTTTTCTTTGGACTTGATTGTCCCTTTATATATTTTGGCATCAATGCCAAGCTGTGTTAACAACAGTAGAATAAATTACACTCCCAGTGGGTTCTAAAGAGATAAGGTAATACAATTATGAATTCCCATTGTTCTCTCCAAGTAGTGGGGATTTTTTAAGAACAAATATAAAGTAAAGAAACAAGTATATTTACACAATGTGATAAAGTAATGAGATCTAATTATACCTACAAGCTCAATCCATTTGATTAGGTTGTGGCTTTAAACAACAAAATCAGCTATTTCGAATACACAAGTAAACCTTCAAAAAAACAATCTCATACCATTTTATAGTATACTGTCCCTTTAACTATTTGAGATGCAGCTTATTCTGTATGTATGTGTTTGTTAAGGCTTCCAGGGAGTTAAGCTGCTTTTTTAGTCAGTGCAAGGGTTGCTGCGTCTGCCATGTGTGGCGAGATGAGAATGGAGTAGATTTTCTGAATTATACACGCGTAAGTCCTTACGCTGTATATTGGATACCGAATTGCGCGGCTGTTCTATGTTAGTCTATGAGAGAAAATAATACGGCCGACGGGTGAAATATACGCGCGTAACTTGTATGCTATGCCGTATATGTAATACCAAAATTGTGTAAAAACCGGCGGCGCCAGCTTTTGCGGGCGATGTCGCATATGTAATGGGGTCCAAGAATACTATAACCATTGCCAGCTAAATAATTAACCCCTTCACTGTCAGGAATTTCAGAAGTATGGTGTGCAGCTGACTTAGCATCCTTCTATATACCAAAAAGCAACTACAAAGCCATGCATGTCTGTTACTTCTGTAATACAGCAAACCAGACGAAGCGCTAAAAAGCAATTAAGGCATTAATCAACTATGAAAAGTAATAAATAGATTTATTTCCACATAAAAAAAAATATACTCAATATTGTCTTAGAACTATAAAAAAATCACTACCTAGTATGGTCAAAAAATCTAAAACCAGTTCTGGTTGTTAAAGGGACACTGAACCCAATTTTTTTATTTCGTGATTCAGATAGAGCATGTAATTTTAAGCAACTTTCTAATTTACTCCTATTATCATTTTTTCTTCATTCTCTTGTTATCTTTATTTGAAAAAGAAGGCATCTAAGCTTCTATGGGGTTCAGAACCCTGGATAGTACTTTTTTATTGGTGGGTGAATTTATCCACCAATCAGCAAGGACAACCCACGTTGTTCACCAAAAATGGGCCTACATCTAAACTTAGATTCTTGCATTTCAAATAAAGATACCTAGACTATGAAGAAAATTTGATAATAGGAGTAAATTAGAAAGTTGCTTAAAATGTCATGCTCTATCTGAATCACGAAAGAAAAAAAATTGGGTTCAGTGTCCCTTTAAGTTTAAAAAACCTAGTATTGATGAAACATTTCAGCTGTTAAATAATGGTACTTCCCAACTTGCTTATAAAGTGCAGTCTCTAAATGAGGGTAATTCTCCAAACAAGGCTCTATGGCAATAAATAAAATATCTCTTTGTTATCCGATTTCAAGTTCCTTAAATTGTCTGTAATTTTAAAGCAAAATAAGTGCATTCGATTTTGAGTCTATTATCGTACCAAAAGCCCTTCAGCTCCCAATGGGCTCAGATATCCATTTATATGATAGATCCACTCTGTGATCAAGGTACCTAACAGGTGGTTTCATAAGTTTGAATGCAGCTCCTCACAAGCCGTATTTGTCAATGGGATCATATTAAGGAGAACATACAGTATTGTGTCCCTTAAAATGTTTGTCATGAGTCCTGTCTTCTGTGGCATTAAAGGGACAGTAATTTCAAAATTTAACTTTTATGATTCAGGCAGAGTATGCACTAATGTGAGCTAGCTGATCATTGATGGCTTCACATACATGCCTCTTGTCATTGACTCACTTGATGTGTTTAGCTAGTTCCAAGTAGTGCATTGCTGCTCCTTTTAGCAAAGGATACCAAGAGATTAAAGCAAACTTCATAATAGAAATAAATGGTAAAGTTGTTTTGAATTGTATGTTCTATTTGAATCATAAAATTAACAATTGTGTTCCGTGCCCCAAAAGAATTGATTAATGAAACATACACTTCATATTGATCTATTGGTTAGCTGCTTGCAGGGCGCAATCCAGACTTTATAGCAAACAAAGAACAAAAAAAAAACAGAAATACATTTAATAAAAAGCAGGCAAAATAAATCATGAAAGTACATTTCATAGTTTTTACTATTTATTATTATACAATATCATCTAATGATTTTTCTACAAAATCAAATCATTAAATTCTATAGGGATTTTTGTAGATAAATAATTTGATAAGCTTTGCTACACGATTGTTATAGAACCTTTTATGGGAATTTAATTTTGAGTTGAATGTCTACTTAACTCTTTTCCTGCTAACCTATTTTCAAACCTCAGAGATAAGCCAGTGTTGAGCTTTTTTTGTTTTTTGCTACTTACATTTAAACTCTATGTTACGTCAAATCTCAGTAAGTGACCCACACAAATTATATTTTTTTTTTCAGCAGAACCAGCAGATTCAGAATATACCATTATTATATTTATATTCCATGAAATGTGAGATAGCTTGACAAAAAAGAAAAAAATTGAATAAATATATCTTATCTTACATTGCTCACCTTACTAAATTGTCATCAAGGGTGGTCACATGTGATAGAGGGGCCCATACAAGCTTTTGGGGTTATAATAGGGTTATAAAATCGATTAGAGAGGCCCCTTTGGGCAGTACTTTAATAAAAGCACTTGTTTCTTGCAAGGCAAGGTGTTCACTGTTATCACAAAAATCATATATATATATATATATATATTGTTTAAGAGAAGGACATGTTTACTATAAAATTAACTTTATTCAAGGTTTCGTTCGTAGCAGCACAGGGGAATCACCAATCTGTTGCTATGATCAGCGATTCCACTTTATAGGGCCTATTTAACAAAGGTCTGTCGGACCTGATCCGACAGTGCGGATCAGGTCCGACAGACCTCGCTGAATGCGGAGAGCAATATGCTCTCCGTATTCAGCATTGCATCAGCAGCTCTTGTGAGCCGCCAGCAGGGGGGTGTCAATCAACCCGATCATACTCAATCGGGTTGAATTGCGGCAATGTCTGTTTGCCTGCTCAGAGCAGGCGGGCAGGTTATGGAGCAGCGGTCTTTAGACCGCTGCTTCATAACTGGTGTTCTGGCGAGCTTGCAGGTTCACCAGAGACACAGGCCCTCAAGCTCCATCTGAAGCTTGATAAATGGGCCCCTATGAGAGAACGGAACATCATGCGTAGGCAAGTGGTTAGTAGCTCACAAACAACTTTTTTTGCTATCATATACTCATACACAGAATTTTGAATCCTCAATTCTATATTTTGTAAAATCTTTTATCTTACACTAAATAATATCATTCCTATGACTAAGCGCCACTAGGGGGCGCAAAACGCGTCAGGATTGCTGTCCTTGTTAACCTGCATTAACATGCAGTTTTTACCTTCATTCTAATAAAGATTTTTCTGCTTTTATATTTTAAAACTTTGCCCCTGAGTGCTCAGAATATCACTTTCTTTTGGAACTAAATAATATTGCCTTTTTTATCATGTTTTAAACATTGCAAATTATAAGTTGCAAGTCATGATTAATAGTTTTTAATGTAATGTTTGTATCGTTTTCTTATGTTCAGCATACAAAGAGTTAAGAAGGATTTCTAAGCCACTGGTTGATATCTACCCAAAGATTCAATGATTAATATTTCCCATGGGAACATATGGTCGGCCTATCACAGATATTAATCTATCTTTAAAGGGAAATGTGAATAGTGTATTTTTATTGCTCTCACCGCAAAAAACCTGTTAACTTCTGCATTAGAAGCTGCCCATTAGCATCTAAATCAATGAAATCTCGTACATTTAAATCAAATTCTTTTAATTAAATTTTCTTCCCTTCGTGTCCCCCCGCGCTGCTGCCTCCTCCTCCTCTATGTTGCTAATATTGCACATTTATTTAGCAAAATGGGTTCTCATTAGAAATGCATTTACACATTGAAAATCTTAAAAAGATTAATCAGCTGCATCTGTAATTTCCATATGGTGGATTAATATGCATTTTAACAGGAGCCTGATAGCTACTAAATGATACAAATTGAATTGCTCCATAGTCCTGTGGTCTAAGCTTATAGGGTAATTGGGGTATTGGGGATGACCTTTCACCCTGTATAAAGTGATATAAACAATCAGGAGAAAGAAACACTGACTAACCATACGTTTAACAGAGACAAATGTATACTTAGTACATTTTATTGAATATAATAAAGTTTAAGATGATCATATTTTGTAATCATAATACTCTTACTCCAGATTACACCAAAACTATATTCACATATAAAGGTTGCCAAGGGTAAAAATAAGAAGATTAAAGTTGAATAGCAAAAGTACATAAAACAATACATAAAACAATAAATATAACATTAGGCAAAGTATTCAAGTACCCTAGTAATTATATCTATACTTGTCTATACTTGTATGTATAGATATGTGTACAGTAGCTACAAAGCTATGTTGTCAAGCTGGTTAAAGTTTCTAACTTTCTACAAGTACTGGATTAAATATACGAAAAAGGATATTATAGTACAAAAAGAAAATGGCAGCATTTCCAATTTACAGAATTTCCTTTCTGGCAATATTTTATGCAAAAGCCAGAGATATTTAATGCCCTTTTAATGAAAAGCCCCTGCATATTATTGTCACTTACACTATTTTTTATGAAAGCCTTTATTTATTGAATATTAAGCCCTAGAGGGGTTCACTATTTTTTTTTTTGTCTAAGGTTCCCCTTGGACTGGTATCAAATTGGGCAAAATGTATCACAATACATGCATGAATAATGCATGCAAAAGTCTAATCATGTTTCCATATCTCTTACAATTAAAAGCCAATAAATAAAAACTTGTAAGTGTAAATTGAAACCTAATGATTCTTTATTAGAACATTCAGATAATGTAAAACTTATTGAAACAGCTATCAGCCACTATATTACGCACAATCAATCACCAGAGCTCGGTTTTCACATTCTAGTAAGCACATTACATAGAATTTCAGGGCTGCCTTGTGCAATCAGCATCTAGATAGATCAAAATAGCAAAATAAATGAAAATATTTTAAATTCAGTTGATGAATGTTAGCTTCCACAGGTATACCCCACCTCTTTGTCTCACAAACACAAACACACACATGCATATATTGTTATTTGAAAATGTAAATTGATTTGCTAGTATTTTTTATTGCTAATCTTCTTTATGTATTACATAACATTCTTAGCCCCCATTTCAATCCAGTTTAGTTTGCCAACCAAATAAATTGTGTATAGCCCATGGGATTGTTGGATTTATTTTCTCCAATCCATTAGAAAAGCCACCATATGAATTAGTAAACCTACATATAGTGCATAGTATTTCTAGCTTATTGGCATTTGTTTAGCTAACAATTGCTTAAAGTGATACCAAACCCATTTTTTTTTTATTTCATGATTCAGATAGAGCATGCAATTTTAAGCAACTTTCTAATTTTCTCCTATTATCATTTTTCTTTGTTCTTTTACTATCTATATTTGAAAAGCAAGAATTTAAGCTTAGAAGCCAGCCCATTTTTGGTTCAGCACCTGGGTAGAGCTTGCTAATTGGTGGTTAAATGTAGCCACCAATCAGCAAGCCCTATCCAGGGTACTGAACCAAAAATGGGCCGGCTCCTTAGCTTAGATTCCTGTAAATTAGAAAGTTGCTTAAAATTGCCTGCTCTATCTTAATCATGAAAGAGAAAATGTGGGTTTAGTGTCCCTTTAAACACATTAATGGCATTTTCATGTGCTTTGCATTAATTTATGGCTTTTTGCTGGCTTTATGAAAGAAACTTATAACCAGCCTGTGAGAAATGGCTGTATCATCATCAAAAAAAATATATAATAATAATGTTAGCAACATAGTCACAATCCCCTTACAAGGTCATGGCTAGAACCTATAAATAAAATATCTATGTATTTTTTTATTTATTTTACACACTCTGCACATACATATACATATATATATATAAACATACATCACTACAGGTAACATTGAACACCCATATTTTCATACACTATGACTGTGAGTTCAATATGAGACGTTACACGGTGTGAAAGGCACTGAGAGGTGTAGAAAAAGAGTGATGGGGGAGAGAGGAAGAACAATGTAGGGAGAAAAAGGGAGAGTGATAAAGTGAGAAGGTGAGGGAGAGAAAGTGATAGAGTGAGAAAGTGAGGGAGGGAGAGTAATAGAGGGAGAAGCTGAGAGAGGGAGAGGGATATAGTGAGAAGGTGAGAGAGAGAGAGTAATAGAGTGAGAAGGTGAGGGAGGGAGAGTAATAGAGTGAGAAGGTGAGGGAGAGTAATATAGTGAGAAGGTGAGAGAGAGAGAGTAATAGAGTGAGAAGGTGAGAGAGGGAGAGTGATATAGTGAGAAGGTGAGAGAGAAGGCGTGATAGAGTGAGAAGGTGAGAGAGGGAGAGTGATATAGTTAGAAGGTGAGGGAGGGAGAGTGATATAGTGAGAAGGTGAGAGAGGGAAAGTGATATAGTGAGAAGCTGAGAGAGGGAGAGTGATATAGTGAGAAGGTGAGAGAGGGAGAGTGATAGAGGGAGAAAGTGAGGGAGAGAAAGTGATAGAGTGAGAAGGTGAGGGAGGGGGAGTAATAGAGTGAGAAGGTGAGGGAGGGAGAGTAATAGAGTGAGAAGGTGAGGGAGAGAAAGTGATAGAGTGAGAAGGTGAGGGAGGGAGAGTGATAGCGTGAGAAAGTGAGGGAGAGAGAGTGATAGAGTGAAAAGGTAAGAGAGGGAGAGTGATAGTGAGAAGGTGAGGAAGAGAGAGTTATAGAGTTAGGGAGGGAGAGTGATATAGCGTGAGAAGGTGAGGGAGGAAGAGTGATAGAGTGAGAAGGTGATGGAGAGAGAGTGATATAGTGAAAAGGTGAGAGAGGGAGAGTGATATATTGAGAAGGTGAGGGAGGGAGAGTAATAGAGTGAGAAGGTGAGGGAGAGAAAGTGATAGAGTGAGAAGGTGAGGGAGGGAGAGTGATAGCGTGAGAAAGTGAGGGAGAGAGAGTGATAGAGTGAAAAGGTAAGAGAGGGAGAGTGATAGTGAGAAGGTGAGGAAGAGAGAGTTATAGAGTTAGGGAGGGAGAGTGATATAGCGTGAGAAGGTGAGGGAGGAAGAGTGATAGAGTGAGAAGGTGATGGAGAGAGAGTGATATAGTGAAAAGGTGAGAGAGGGAGAGTGATATATTGAGAAGGTGAGGGAGGGAGAGTGATAGAGTGAGAAAGTGAGGGAGAGAGAGTGATAGAGTGAGAAGGTGAGGGAGGGAGAGTGATAGAGTGAGAAAGTGAGGGAGAGAGAGTGATAGAGTGAAAAGGTAAGAGAGGGAGAGTGATAGTGAGAAGGTGAGGAAGAGAGAGTTATAGAGTTAGGGAGGGAGAGTGATATAGCGTGAGAAGGTGAGAGAGGGAGAGTGATAGGGGGAGAAAGTGAGGGAGAGAAAGTGATAGAGTGAGAAGGTGAGGGAGGGAGAGTAATAGAGTGAGAAGGTGAGGGAGAGAAAGTGATAGAGTGAGAAGGTGAGGGAGGGAGAGTGATAGCGTGAAAAAGTGAGGGAGAGAGAGTGATAGAGTGAAAAGGTAAGAGAGGGAGAGTGATAGTGAGAAGGTGAGGAAGAGAGAGTTATAGAGTTAGGGAGGGAGAGTGATATAGCGTGAGAAGATGAGGGAGGAAGAGTGATAGAGTGAGAAGGTGATGGAGAGAGAGTGATATAGTGAAAAGGTGAGAGAGGGAGAGTGATATAGTGAGAAGGTGAGGGAGGGAGAGTGATAGAGTGAGAAAGTGAGGGAGAGAGAGTGATAGAGTGAGAAGGTGAGGGAGGGAGAGTGATAGAGTGAGAAAGTGAGGGAGAGAGAGTGATAGAGTGAAAAGGTAAGAGAGGGAGAGTGATAGTGAGAAGGTGAGGAAGAGAGAGTTATAGAGTTAGGGAGGGATAGTGATATAGCGTGAGAAGGTGAGGGAGGAAGAGTGATAGAGTGAGAAGGTGATGGAGAGAGAGTGATATAGTGAAAAGGTGAGAGAGGGAGAGTGATATAGTGAGAAGGTGAGGGAAGGAGAGTGATAGAGTGAGAAAGTGAGGGAGAGAGAGTGATAGAGTGAGAAGGTGAGGGAGGGAGAGTGATAGAGTGAGAAAGTGAGGGAGTGAGAGAGAGTGATAGAATGAAAAGGTAAGAGAGGGAGAGTGATAGTGAGAAGGTGAGGAAGAGAGAGTTATAGAGTTAGGGAGGGAGAGTGATAGCGTGAGAAGGTGAGAGAGGAAGAGTGATAGAGTGAGAAGGTGATGGAGAGAGAGTTATAGAGTGAGAAGGTGAGGGAGTGAGGAAGAGTAATAGAGTGAGAAGGTGGGGGAGAGAGTGTTATAGAGTGAGAAGCTGAGGGAGGGAGAGTGATAGAGGCCCCAATGATCGAAAGTGCTACGAGGGGGCAAGATATTCTAAGGGATCCGCCAATATGTTGAGCGAGCCTGTCAAAATATTCCAAGCTCCTGATATAGCTGCTAACAGGCAGCATTATTGAGAGGCATTTACTATACATGCTACTGGTCAGTGATGCTGGCTATAGATAACACCCAGCATCATCGCGATATTGGCAATATATAGTAAACAATCTCTTGGAATAAAACTGCCGTGCCTAACTACGGATCCTAATACCCCTAAACCGATATTTAAACCCCCACATACCCACCACAAATATCTATCCTGGTAACCCCTATACTACCACATAGCCACTGCAAGTACTCATCTAAACTATGAACCCCTATACCACCATCATCCCACCACAAGTAACCATCTAAACAATTAAACCCTTTACCGCCACTGGCCTACCACAAGTATCCATCTAAACCATTAACCCCTATGCCACCACATACCCACTGCAAGTACCCATCTAAACTATTAACTCCAATACCACCACTAGCGCACCGCAAGTACCCATTTAAACTTTCAACCCCTATACCGCCACTAACCCACCTCAAGTACTCTATACTATTAACCCTGAAACCACCAATAGCCCACCGCAAGTACCCTACACTATTAATTGCTTAACAACCCCAAGGCAATCTAACCCTACTATACCTAACACCTAACTCCCCCTCTAAACTACACCCCCTAAATTGATTAAAAAAAAAAAATCTTAGTACAGAAAAAAAAGTCTAAGTTACATAAAATAAAAAAGACAGTATCCGAAATAATAAAAAAAAACATTGTACCTAAAAAAAAAAACCTTAAACCCTAACACTAAAAATAAATTACAATAGCAAAAGCCTATTCTTTAAAATAAAAAACTACCCCAAAATTTCTCTAATGAAACCCAATTTTTTTTATTATTTTCTATTGGATGATTAGAATTTAAAAAAATATGTTCTTGCTATTGGATGATAAAAAATAAATGATTTTCTATTAGATGATTAGAATTTAAAATGAAATACTTTCTATTAGCTGATTAAAAAACAGACAATAGTGATGAAGCAGTACTCCTATATAAAGGGGTTCCGTGCATCCTGAAATTCAGTGTGTGGCAGTGACTGTATGAAGAGGAGGGCTCTAGGAAGAGAGCTGAAGACTTGAAGAAAGAAGATGCGGAGCAGAGGTGGAGGAAGAGGCCGCCGAAGTTCGCCTCTGCAAAGATGGGCCCCCGGCGCATGGACCCTGGATGAAGAGGGCCTCAGCATTGTATGGGGGCTGATTAGGTGATTAGGTTAAGGCATCTTAGGTGTTAATTGTGTATTTTAGCATTTATCTACAATGTTTAAAATAGTATGCATTCTCATGTATGATGCATATTCTTTTAAAAGGACATGAGAACCAAAATTTTCTTTCATGATTGAGATAGAGAATATAATTTTAAACAACATTCCAATTTACTACTATTAGCTAATTTGCTTCATTCTTTAAATATCCTTTGTTGAAGAAATTACAATGCACATGGATGAGCCAATCACCTGAGGCATCTATGTGCAGCCACCAATCAGCAACTACTCAGCCTATCTAGATATGCTTTTCAACAAAGGATATCAAGAGAAAATTAGATATTAGAAGTAAATTGGAAAGTTGTTTAAAATTGTATTCTCTATCTGAATCATGAAAGAAAATGTTTGGGTTTCATGTCCCTTTAAGTATTGTATATAAATTAATATGTATTTAGTTTTTCTTGTTGTGTTTAATATCATAAACATAACCATATATTTTACAATTTATATTTATGTTACAAAAGGCAGACAGTTATGTAATAATATAATTAAAATGCAACTGCCTTTAATAACATAAAAATAATAAAATAATAAACACAACAAGCAAAAATATCTACATAATTTATATCCAATATACGTAAACTAATAGGCATTAGACAACCCCAATTCTAAAAAAGTTTGGACAGTATGAAAAATACAAAAAAAGAGTCATTTGAAAATTCAATTCACTCTGTACTATACTGAAAACACTTTATTATCACATTATTTGATGTTTTACTTTGTGAATTTAATTTTTTTTAAAAAAATATACACTTCTGATGACTGTAACACACTCCAAAAAATTTGGGACAGTCGACTGTTTACCACTGTGTAACTTCACCTTTTCTTTTAATAACACTTATTGTTTGGTCAATGAAGACACCAGTTAAGTTTAGCAAGTTGAATTTTCCCCCATTCATCCATCCACAACTGTATGGGGCCTGTGTTGCCTTATTTTGCACTTCATAATGCGCCACACATTCTCAATCAGAGACAGGTCAGGACTGCAGGAAGGCCATGCTAGCACCCGCACTCTCTGCTTACGCAACCATGCACTTGTAATCTGGGCAGAATGTGGTTTGGCGTCGCCCTTCTGGAAAATGCAGGGACGTCCCAAGAAAAGACTGGATGGCAGCAAATGTTGCTCCAAAATGTATACATATTTTTCTGCATTAATGGTGCCCTCACAGATGTGCAAGTTACCCATGCCATGGGCACTGGCACACCCCCATACCATGACAGATGCTGACTTTTGGACCTAATGCTGATAACAGCTTGAATGGTCCTTTCCTCTTTGGCCCGAAGAACACAATGAGGGATATTTATCAAGCCGTCAACCGCAAATACGCTGGAATTCCGCAGCGTAATTGTTGCGAGCCTGATTCAACCTAGTTATCAAAGCCTACAGACCGCCAAAAGTTTAAATTTGTGACGGAACATACAATCCGCCGGACTCAATCTGACACACATCGATGCTTACGTAATTACAGATGTTCCGAATACAAATTCGGCACTATCTGACAACTTTTGCAAGTTATCAAATTTCTAACAGGTACGCTCGCCACTATTCCGGCCCAGCGTACCTGGTTTTTAATCCGCCACTCTGGAGGCCGCAGATGCCATAGGAATCAATGAGAGTCTGAAAGCAGCGAAAGCTCATGTTCGATACTGCCAGATATCCCATTGATTTCTATGGTAGAAAACCAGTAACGTTTACACCTAACACCCTAACATAAGCCCCAAGTCTAAACCGCTGCCGGAGCCCACTGCAACTAAATAAATGTATTAACCCCTACCCCGCCACTCCCGGAGCCCACCACAACTAAATAAATGTATTAACCCCTATCCCACCACTCCCGGAGCTCACCGCAACTAAATAAATGTATTAAGCCCTATCCCGCCACTCCCGGAGCCCATCGCAACTAAATAAATGTATTAACCTCTATACCACCGCTCCCGGACCCCGCCGCAACAAAATAAATTTATTAAACCCTATCCCGCTGCTCCCAAACCCCACCGCAACTGTAATAAAAGTATTAACCCCTAAACCCCTGGCCTCCCACATCACTACCCCTAACTAAACCTATTAACCCTTAAACCGCCAGCCCCCCACATCGCCATAAACTAAATTAAGCTATTAACCCCTAAACCTAACAACCCACTAACTTTACATTAAATATTAACTCATCCCTATCTTATAATAAATTAAAACTTACCTTTAGAATTAAAATAAACTATATTAAACTATTAATTAACCTACCCTAACTAACAATGGCCTAGATTACGAGTTGTGCGTTAGGGTTAAAGAGCAGCGTTAAGAGGTCCTAACGCTGCTTATTTCCTAACGCTGGTATTACGAGTCTTGAAATGACAGACTCACCGCTCACTTGGCCAGTGTCATTAATACCGCAAATCCACTTACGTAAATTGCGTATCCTATATTTTCAATGGGACTTGCATAACGCTGGTATTACGATTCTGCAAAAAAGTGAGCGGTACAGCCTCTCCTGTCAAGACTGATACCGCATTTAAAAGTCAGTAGTTAAGAGTTTTATGGGCTAACGCCGTAACATAAGACTTAACTAAAGTGCTAAAAAGTACACAAACACCCATAAACTACCTATTAATCCCTAAACCGAGCCCCCCCCCCCCACATCGTAAACACTAAAAAAAAAAATTAACCCCTAATCTGCCGAACCGGACATCGCCGCAATTATAAAATATATATTAACCCCTAAACCGCCACAATCCCGCATCACAAACACTAGTTTAATTTTATTAACCCCTAATCTGCCGTCCCTAACATAGCGGACACCTACCTACATTTATTAACCCCTAATCTGCCGCCCCCAACGTCGCTGCAACTATATTAAAGTTATTAACCCCTAAACCTAAGTCTAACCCTAACCCTAAGACCCCCCTAACTTACATATAATTGAATTAAATCTAAATAAAATTACTACAATTAACTAAATAATTCCTATTTAAAACTAAATACTATAAAATAAACCCTAAGATAGCTACAATATAACTAATAGTTACATTGTAGCTCTCTTATGGTTTATTTCTATTTTACAGGCAAGTTTGTATTTATTTGAAATAGGTACAATAGTTATTAAATAGTTATTAACTATTTAATAGCTACCTAGTTAAAATAAATTCAAATTTACCTGTAAAATACATCCTAACCTAAGTTACAATTACACCTAACATTACACTATAATTAAATTAATTACCTAAACTAACTACAATTAAATACAATTGAAAATAAAATATCTAAAGTACAAAAAAAACAAACACTAAATTACAGAAAATAGTTTTTAAACTAATTACACCTAATCTAATCCCCCAAATAAAATAAAAAGCCCCCCAAAATAATAAAAATCCCTACTCTATACTAAATTACAAATAGCCCTTAAAAGGGCCTTTTGTGGGGCATTGCCCCAAAGTAATCAGCTCTATTACCTGTAAAAAAAAATACAATACCCTCCAACATTAAAACCCACACACTCAACCCTACTCTAAAACCCACCCAATCCCCCCTTAATAAAACCTAACACTAGCCCCTTGAAGATCACCCTACCTTGAGACGTCTTCACCCAACCGGGCAGAAGTGGTCGTCAAAACGGCCAGAAGTCTTCATCCGATCCGTGCAGAAGAGGACCTCCAGACGGGCAGAAGTCTTCATCCAGACGTCATCTTCTATCTTCTATCAGCCAATCGGAATTAAGGTAGGAAAAATCCTATTGGCTGATTGGAAAAAAAAACTAACACTAACCCCACATAGGTACTCACCATTCCTAAAGTCCGGAGGTGAAGGTCTTCTTCCAGACGGCTCCATCTTCGATCTTCATCCCGGTATCGCTGAACCATCTTCAATCTTCATCTAGGGATTGCAGAGCTGAGGTGGTGCGGAGCAGAGCAAGATTGGCTGATTTGAACAGCCAATAAGATGTAAGCAGCTCTCATCCTATTGGCTGATTTGAAAATTTCAGCCAATAGGAATGCATAAAAGGGGTACATTGCCATCAGTGTGCGGTGCACAATCGCACGAAGAGGAGCTTCCACGTCGTCGATGACCGCCGTCGACCGCTTCACCTCCGTGTCGCCAAGGTGAAGATTTAAGATGGATCCCCCTGGAAGAAGATCTTTGTCCGCCGGGATGAAGATGGAGTGCCGCTTTTCAGGAATGGTGAGTACTGATTCTGGGGTTAGTGTTAGGTTTTCTTTTTATTTTGTGGGGTGTTTTTTTTTTCATGGGCCCTAAAAGAGCTGATTGCCCTTTTAAGGGTAATACCCATACAAATGCTCCTCTAGGGGCAATTGGTAGCTTAGGTTATTTCATAGTTAGGGCTTTTTTATTTTGGGGGGTTGGGTGGGGGGGGTTACTGTTAGGGGTAATTTTATTTTTTTAAGTAAAAAGAGCTGATTTCTTCAGGGCAATGCCCTACAAAAAGGCCTTTTAAGGGCTATTGGTAGTTTATTTCTAGGTTAGGTTTTTTTTTAATTTTGGGGGGCTTTTTTATAAGGGGTATTAGAATAGGAATAATTTTTTTTTTGGATAAATTAATTTGTTATTTTCTGTAATTTTTTTATTTTAGGTAGTTTTAGAGTTTTTTATTTTTTGTAATGTTATTTTTTTTTTTTTTTTTTTTTAGTAACTAGTTTTTATTTTTGAAAATAGTAATTTTAGGATTTTGTATAGTTTAAGCTTAGATTTTTTTATTTCACAGGTAAGTTTTTATTTATTTTCAGGTAGTTACATTTAAGTTGAATTTAAAGTTAGGGGGTGTTAGGTTTAGGGGTTAATAGTTTAAATTATGTAGTCACGATGTGGGTGTTTGGCGGTTTAGGGGTTAATAGGTTTAGTTTATTTTTTGCAATGTAGGGGTGCAGCTGATTAGGGCTTAATAGCCATATAGGTGTTTTTCGATGTGGGATGCGGCGGATTAGGGGTTAATAGCTTTATATAGGTGTCAGTGATGCGGGGTGCTGCTGATTAGGTGTTAATAGCTTTATTTAGTGCTGGCAATGTCGAGGGCACTAAAGTGTTGTTAAATTTCAGACCTTAAAAATGACACTATAGCAAGGCAGGACACCAAGTACTTCAAGTAGCTGCATAATGTTTGGATACACTGGTGTGTGAAGTGACAGAACAATCAATGGCCTGAATACACATGTATGTACGTCAACTTTCATGATTCACAGTCACATGGTAATGAATATCAGGATAGATTAGTTTACAAATAGGCAAAAGTTATTACACTGTAACTACACAGGATTAAATTCTGGCAGATTTTGCAGCCTTTTTGATAGACTGCAGACAAGCAGTACCCTATATTTAAAGATGTGTATAGTTTAAACCTGATTTTTAAATGGATTCAATTCTGCTATTTTTTTCATGTTATAAAGTGTTACCAGAGACTGTAAAATAAAAATGGAGGTGATTTGAGGTGCTGATTATAACCTGGGAATATTAGTAAATATATAGAAAGAACCCCGGACGAGATGAATGGAGGAAGGTGTTAATTGAGCCTAATTGGTTGAATGGAGGGTCAGATAAGGGACAAGGGGGCAGGGTTTGAATGAGAGGTTTAAAATATTGGTGGTTCAGTGTTTTGGCGCTCTTTTCACTTACCTGACAGGAAGCGTTATGGCTTAAGTGCCCATACTTATCCATGGAGGTCTTGTTGGAAAAGTTGACGGCGTTGGCCAGGTGCAGGGGTGCTGAGTGGATCCTGGAGCAGCTCAAGATGGCAGAGGAGCCTCGCGGAGGACCGGTGAGGAATGCTGGCAGCGGAGGATCCAGGAGAAGGAGGCCGGTGCGGTCCTGAGGTGGCGTGTGGTTCCAGGAGGAGATCTTCGGCGAGGCCTGGTAAGCAGAAATCATCTGTGGCCAGAAGGTCTAAAGCAGAGGTGGCGTTGGGATCCGGTGGAGCGGCTGCGCGCGGTGATGACGTCACTGCACGTCGGAGTGCCGGGAGAGTAGAGGAGACCAGAACATCAACAGGTAGGAGTGAGGCCTGGTGGGGAGTGGTAATGATTGCGGGAGTGTGGTGGTAGTTAAGAACAGTTACCAGAGGGAAGAAGGAGGGTGTTATAGCACAGCCAGCACCATAGAAATGTTAATAAAAATATATATGCAAATGTGAAGCAGGGTATTGTAAGTTTTTTTTCAACAGGGTTAGTGGGGGATTATCATTGTTGGTGCTGGATAGGTAGTTAGTGGCCTTGGCTGGGGTTGGTATGGCTGTGCTATATCACGCAGCATACATTATTAAAAACATTTTTTATAAATAAATACGGGTATCCAATTTATTAGTTAGATTTTCTAGGTTTAGTAGGGCTTTAGGGGTTTTTATTGGGGTGATATGTGTTGCTTCATATTTGAGAGTAGGGTTATAGAGAGTTGGTTGTAAAGGCGTGGGTTCCAGGCGCCAGTGTGGTGACAGTAGAGTCATAGCTCCGGTCATGGGCAGTTCTGGTCGCAGCAGGTGCGGGCGCTTCGGGTGGTTCAGTTGCAACGGGTTGTTCTTTGAAGGTGGCGGAAGAGGCGTTGAGACACCCGTGTCTATGTTCCATCTTGCAAATGAGGTGAAAGAAAAAATCTGGAAGGGAGAATTTCTGGAAATTTTCTCTTTATTAACACTGGATCAGGTGTTGGAAATTAAGGAGGATGACAAATCGGACAAAGGGAAGAAGGAGGAGGAGGAGCGGAAGAAGAGATATTGTAAGCTCCCTAAGATGCTGGGTAATTGGTCCAAGGTATTCTGTATCCTTGCAAGCGTGGTAACAGAAAAGTCCCCTGAGCAGGGGGGGGGCTCTTTTTTGTTATTTTGATGAGATTGCGGGCACTTATAAGACATACGGGGGGATGGCCTGGTCGAGGTATGATGAAAAGTTTTGTCAGAGGTTGGTGGTCAGGCCAGAAATTAGGTGGGATGACCACGATATGGGTATTTGGCTTGAAATGATTACACCATTGTGGGGTCAGCCCTTTCGTGGGTCAGGGGTTGGGTCTACTGGCCCCATGTCGGGAAGTGGGTCTGCAGTTGCTATGCGAAAAGGGCTGTGTTTTCAATTTAAAGACGGATTGCGCCGTTTCGGCAGGAGCTGCAAATTAAAACACGAGTGTTCAGGGTGTGGAGGTAGCCATGGGCTCTCCAGGTGTTTAAAAAATGGAAGGTTTGGGGGAAAACCGGGTAAGGCCGCTCCTACGAGCTCAGACCCCAGTGAAGGTAGAAAAGATGGTGGTGTGGTTAGAGGCTTACGCCAGTAGAAGAGGAAAGGGGGAGGATGCAGAACTGCTGTTGTCAGGGTTTAATTTCAGGTTCGTGATTCCATTCAAGGAGCAGGGGGTGGGAAATTTGCTGGTAACCTGAAGTCTGCCAGGGAATTCCCAAATGTGGACCTGGAAAAATTGCAGAAGGAGGTGGCTTTGGAGAGAATGACGGGCCCCTTCGAGTCCCCTCCATTTCCTAATTTAAGAGTTTCCCCTTTGGGGGTGGTGCCCAAGAAGGTTGAAGGTCAGTTTCGTATGATTCATCACCTTTCATACCCGAGGGGTTTATCTGTCAATGATGGCATTGACATACATTTAGTCTCTGTTAACTACTTGTTATTTGACAAGGCAGTGAATTTGGTGATAATTACAGGTCCTGGGGCTTTGTTGGTCAAGATTGATGTTGAGGCGGTGTTCAGGCTTCTGCCGGTTCACCCTCGTTGTCATCATTTGTTGGGTTGTAAATTTGAAGGGGCATTTTTTGTCGACTTGTGTTTGCCTATGGGGTGCTCGATTTCATGCTCTTGTTTTGAGAAGTTCAGTACGTTTATAGAGTGGGTCGTTAAACAACGTTCTGGGCTGTCGTCTCTGGTTCATTACTTGGATAACTTTTTGTTTATGGGTCCTGCAGATTCGGTGGTTTGTCAGAGACTTTTGGATATGTTTGGGTTGATGGCTTCAGAATTTTGGATTCCAGTAGCAGAGGAAAAATCGTAAGGTCCGGTTACCTCATTATGCTTTTTGGGCATTGAATTGGATTCTGTGGTGATGGAGTGCTGGCTGCCGTGGGACAAGGTGGTGGACCTGAATGAATGTATTCGGGGTGCCTTAATAGCGGAGAAGATTAAGCTACGGCAGCTGCAGTCTCTGCTGGGAAAACTGAATTTCGCATGCCATATTATTCCAGTTGGAAGGGTCTTCTGTAGGAGGCTGTCTTTGGCATTGGTGGGGGTCACGGCCCCTCATCATCATATTCGATTGTCCAAAGAATTGAAGGACGATTTGAGGGTATGGTTGGCTTTCTTGAAGGACTTCAATGGCCGGTTGCTGATTAAAGAGGTTAGGTGGTCGGACGAACGTTTGTGTCTGTTCATGGATGCATCTGGTTCTTGTGGCTTTGGGGCTTACTTGAATGGAAGATGGTGTGCAAAGGCTTGGCCTGAGTGTTGGGAAGCCAAGGGGCTGACAAAAAACTTGACGTTCCTGGAACTTTTCCCGTTGGTGGTGGCATTGAAGGTTTGGGCAACCGAGCTTCGGGATAAGCGGGTGTTTTTCCATTCTGATAACATAGGGGTGGTATATTCAATCATTAACTTGACTGCCAATTCATCTCCTGTGATACGCTTGTTGCGGGAGTTTGTTCTGGAATGCTTGAGGCTTAACATGTCTTTTAGGACTGTGCATGTACCGGGCAAATGTAATTCTATTGCTGATGCCTTGTCCCGTTTTCAGTGGGAGCGTTTTAGGCTGGAGGCTCCGAAGGCAGAAACGGAGGGTGTGGCTTGCCCGAGGGAATTGTGGCTACTGGGCTCTCTGTAGAGTTGGATCTGGTAAAAGGGGCCCTAGCTCAGTCTATCTAGAGGGCCCATGCCTGGGTATGGCAGTTGTGGGAATCTGTGGCGGGAAGCCGGGATTGGATGGCTTCAGGTGATATCTGTTTGGGGGTTCTGCTGGAGTGGATAAAACAGTGGGGGAAGGAGCAGCTTTCTCTGGCTGATATTTGGAGAAGGATGTGTTTGGATCCAAAATGATGCTCCAAGCAACAATTTCCATTTTCTAAGGTGTACATTCTCTAAGAAGATGCATGAGACTCACATCTCTTTCTTTTTTTTTTTTGAGGTTACAACAAATATTAGAGTACATTAGTAAGACATTTTTAGGTGGGTCTATTCATATTACATAGTAAGCAAACACCGCAAATTTAATGTCCTACTCATACATGGTGGCTAGACTGCATGGGACATCCAGCCCATCTATTGAAACCTTGTTTTCTTTACAATAAAACATACAATGCAAGGCATCTAACAAGAATTGGTCTATATACTTGTCAACAGTCATATGTAACAGATGGCCTTAATGGACATACTAGAGCTGTGGATCTCAGCTCAGAGAACATAAACAAAGAAAATGAAAAGAAGAAACAGCATTTATATGAACTTCATGATAGCAGTGATTAACATCAGCATACATCAACGTGGAGGTATCTTTAAACGGTACTAAGAGAGATGCATCATATAGAATAAAGGTGACCAAAGTCAGACCGGAAGAGAGAGAGAGAGCATATTTAGAAGAATATAGAGGAGTAAGGGGAGAGGAGGATAAAGGGGGGGAGCAGCAGGCCTAAATTTACGTTTAGGCTGTGGTCAGTGCATTTTTATGGGAGCGTGTCCCAAATGGACCACGTGTTTGAGTGCAAGTCGATGAGCCCCCTGTTTATGTACACTGCTTCCTCCATAGTTCATACTGTAGAGAGTATCTCTATAACTTTCCCCAAATGAGGTGCATTGGGTTGTTTCCAGTGTCTTGCGATAGCGAGCTTGGTGGACATCAGCAGGTACATAAAGAGGTGTTTTAGTGGCTTGGGTAGTTTGGGCATGTGAAGGTGGAGTAAATAGGTCTCTGGGCCTCTATCTGTTGGGAGGGCAAGGAGTCCGCACAAGGCCAGAACTCTAGTCCATAGCTTCTGGATTTTAGGGCAGCCCCACCAGATGTGTAAGTCATCTCCTTTTTGGTTACAACCTCTCCAGCACCTGTCAGAGGTGGCGGTTGAGAATCTACGGAGCTGGCTGGGCACCCAGTGCCACCTTGTCAAAAGTTTGTAAAAAAGTTCAAAGAGAGTTACACTGTGTATGGCCTGTCTTGTGTGTGCTATAGCTCTCATCCATTCTTGGCTATCTAAAACCACACCAAGGTCTCTCTCCCAAGCTAGAATATTATGTGTCTTTTGGAGTGTAGGAAGATCCTGAATGCATTGGTAGTGAACCGTCAGAGGGCGATGTTGTCCCTGTAAACCCATATGGTACCTAGACTCCCATAGTGTGAGCGCGCGTGGTGCGGATTTAAAAAAGTTCCAGCTATGTAACAGTGACCGGACACGTGTAACCTCAAAATGCATTTTACGTGGGATTGAGAAGCGTGTTATAAGAGTGGGTCTTGAAGCCAAAGCGCTATCTAAATACATATCCCTAATGGTCTCTATGGGAAGGGAAGACCAGTCTGAGGAGTTTGAGACCAGGAGCCCCCTTAGGAGTCCTCGAATACTATGGACAGGGGATGGATGGGGGGCCACCCTAGGGAAGTGGCGCAACTTATGCCAGAGACCGAGACAATGCTGTATGATGGGGTTGGAAGTAAGGGAGGTTGGTTTGCAGTGTTGCGGGATCCATACTAGGTCTCGGAGTAGTATGTCGTGAGGCAGAGAAGCCTGCTCTATTTCATACCATCAGGGGTATTCCCTGTTTGGGCCCCAACTCGATATATGGGTTAACATGGCAGCTTCATAGTACATTCTTAGATTTGGGTGGCCTAGACCTCCTTTGTCTATCGGGGCCTGTAGTATCTTCCTTGCTACTCTGGGGTGAGTGTCAGCCCAAACATATCTATTAAGGAGCGATTGAGAACTGTCTAGGAAGGCATTGGGGGGCACCGGAACAGATAGGTACGTTTTGGGAGAATCATCATTTTGAAGGCAGAGATCCTACCCATCCAAGAGACCTCCTTATATCTAGGGAGCAGTAGCGTTTGTTTGAGATCCCGGAGAAAATGGTTATAATTCATTGCCGTTACATTTTTAAAATCATGCAACAAGAAAACACCTAGATAGCGCAGACCCTTTAGATTCCATTTAAAATTATGCTTAGCTTGAAGGGCTCGGAGTTGGGCAATGTGGATCAGGTAAACCTCCATTTTAGACACATTTAGCTTATAAAACAATATCTTACCAAAGAGGTCAAATAGATTCAAAAGATGGTGGAGCGATCAAACAGGGTCAGACAGGAAGACCATAAGGTCATCTGCGAAAAGACTAAGTTTCTGATAAGTCCCTTGAATATATACACCCTTGATGTCCCTGTTGGTGCGAATAGCCTCAGCTAGAGGTTCAATGGCAAGGAAAAAAAGAAGGGGAGATAATGGGCATCCCTGGCGGGTTCCATTTCTGAGGGCAAAGGGCTTGGAGCAAAACCCTAAGCCCCTTACTCTGGCTGTTGGCTTAGAGTATAGGGCTCTCACAGCTCTACAAAAGGTCTCGGGTAAGCCTACAGTTTTGAGAACTGCCATCAGGTACTCCCAGAGCACCCTGTCGAATGCCTTCTTGGAGTCGAACGTCAGGGTGAGAAGAGGTCTATTCATTCCATTGGCCTCTGCGAATACATTGAGGAGATGGCGTGTACTGTCCGTGCCCTGTCGGTTTAGAACAAAGCCCACCTGATCCCTGTGAATGAGCTTAGGGAGTAATTGGCCTAATCTAGTGGCTTCGATTTTAGAAAAGATCTTAATGTCTAGATTAATAAGCGAGATTGGTCGATAGCTTTGGCAAAACATCGGATCCTTTCCCTCTTTTGGAATGGTCAATATGGAAGCGTCTAAATATTCCCGTGGTAGGGAACCTGTCTTAAGAATTTCTGAATACAACCGCTGTAAGGCCTAGATTTGGAGTTTGGCGGTAGAAGGGCTGTTAACGCTCCGCGGGCTTTTTTCTGGCCGCACCATAAAATTAACTCTGGTATCGAGAGTTCAATAAAATGCTGCGTTAGGCTCCAAAAAAGGAGCGTAGAGCATTTTTACCGCAAATGCAACTCTCGATACCAGAGTTTCTTACGGACGCGGCCAGCCTCAAAAACGAGCTTGTGCACGATTCTCCCATAGGAAACAATGGGGCTGTTTGAGCTGAAAAAAAACCTAACACCTGCAAAAAAGCAGCGTTCAGCTCCTAACGCAGCCCCATTGTTTCCTATGGGGAAACACTTCCTACGTCTGCACCTAACACTCTAACATGTACCCCGAGTCTAAACACCCCTAACCTTACACTTATTAACCCCTAATCTGCCGCCCCCTCTATCGCTGACCCCTGTATATTACTATTAACCACTAATCTGCCGCTCCATACACCGCCGCAACCTACGTTATCCCTATGTACCCCTAATCTGCTGCCCCTAACACCGCCGACCCCTATATTATATTTATTAACCCCTAATCTGCCCCCCTCAACGTCGCCGACACCTGCCTACACTTATTAACCCCTAATCTGCTGAGCGGACCGCACCGCTACTATAATAAAGTTATTAACCCCTAACCCGCCTCACTAACCCTATCATAAATAGTATTAACCCCTAATCTGCCCTCCCTAACATCGCCGACACCTAACTTCAATTATTAACCCCTAATCTGCCGACCGGACCTCACCGCTATTCTAATAAATGTATTAACCCCTAAAGCTAAGTCTAACACTAACACTAACACCCCCCTAACTTAAATATAATTTACATCTAACGAAATAAATTAACTCTTATTAAATAACTTATTCCTATTTAAAGCTAAATACTTACCTGTAAAATAAATCCTAATATAGCTACAATATAAATTATAATTATATTATAGCTATTTTAGGATTAATATTTATTTTACAGGCAACTTTGTAATTATTTTAACCAGGTACAATAGCTATTAAATAGTTAAGAACTATTTAATAGTTACCTAGTTAAAATAATAACAAATTTACCTGTAAAATAAATCCTAACCTAAGTTATAATTAAACCTAACACTACCCTATCAATAAATTAATTAAATAAACTACCTACAATTACCTACAATTAACCTAACACTACACTATCAATAAATAAATTAAATACAATTGCTACAAATAACTACAATTACATAAACTAACTAAAGTACAAAAAATAAAAAAGAACTAAGTTACAAAAAATAAAAAAATATTTACAAACATAAGAAAAATATTACAACAATTTTAAACTAATTACACCTACTCTAAGCCCCCTAATAAAATAACAAAGACCCCCAAAATAAAAAAATGCCCTACCCTATTCTAAATTACAAAAGTTCAAAGCTCTTTTACCTTACCAGCCCTTAAAAGGGCCCTTTGCGGGGCATGCCCCAAAGAATTCAGCTCTTTTGCCTGTAAAAAAAAACATACAATACCCCCCCCCAACATTACAACCCACCACCCACATACCCCTAATCTAACCCAAACCCCCCTTAAATAAACCTAACACTAAGCCCCTGAAGATCTTCCTACCTTGTCTTCACCATCCAGGTATCACCGATCCGTCCTGGCTCCAAAATCTTCATCCAACCCAAGCGGGGGTTGGCGATCAATCATCCGGTGCTGAAGAGGTCCAGAAGAGGCTCCAAAGTCTTCCTCCTATCCGGCAAGAAGAGGACATCCGGACCGGCAAACATCTTCTCCAAGCGGCATCTTCGATCTTCTTGCATCCGGTGCGGAGCGGGTCCATGTTGAAGCAGCCGACGCGGATCCATCCTCTTCTTCCTTTGTCTCCCGACGAATGACGGTTCCTTTAAGGGACGTCATCCAAGATGGCGTCCCTTGAATTCCGATTGGCTGATAGGATTCTATCAGCCAATCGGAATTAAGGTAGGAATATTCTGATTGGCTGATGGAATCAGCCAATCAGAATCAAGTTCAATCCGATTGGCTGATCCAATCAGCCAATCAGATTGAGCTTGCATTCTATTGGCTTTTTCCGATCAGCCAATAGAATGCGAGCTCAATCTGATTGGCTGATTGGATCAGCCAATCGGATTGAACTTGATTCTGATTGGCTGATTCCATCAGCCAATCAGAATATTCCTACCTTAATTCCGATTGGCTGATAGAATCCTATCAGCCAATCGGAATTCAAGGGACGCCATCTTGGATGACGTCCCTTAAAGGAACCGTCATTCGTCGGGAGACAACGGAAGAAGAGGATGGATCCGCGTCGGCTGCTTCAACATGGACCCGCTCCGCACCGGATGAAAGAAGATCGAAGATGCCGCTTGGAGAAGATGTTTGCCGGTCCGGATGTCCTCTTCTTGCCGGATAGGAGGAAGACTTTGGAGCCTCTTCTGGACCTCTTCAGCACCGGATGATGGATCGCCAACCCCCGCTTGGGTTGGATGAAGATTTTGGAGCCAGGACGGATCGGTGATACCTGGATGGTGAAGACAAGGTAGGAAGATCTTCAGGGGCTTAGTGTTAGGTTTATTTAAGGGGGGTTTGGGTTAGATTAGGGGTATGTGGGTGGTGGGTTGTAATGTTGGGGGGGGGTATTGTATGTTTTTTTTTACAGGCAAAAGAGCTGATTTTCTTGGGGCATGCCCCGCAAAGGGCCCTGTTCAGGGCTGGTAAGGTAAAAGAGCTTTTACATTTATTAATTTAGAATAGGGTAGGGAATTTTTTATTTTGGGGGTCTTTGTTATTTTATTAGGGGGCTTAGAGTAGGTGTAATTAGTTTAAAATTGTTGTAATATTTTTCTTATGTTTGTAAATATTTTTTTATTTTTTGTAACTTAGTTCTTTTTTATTTTTTGTACTTTAGTTAGTTTATGTAATTGTAGTTATTTGTAGCAATTGTATTTAATTTATTTATTGATAGTGTAGTGTTAGGTTAATTGTAGGTAATTGTAGGTAGTTTATTTAATTCATTTATTGATAGGGTAGTGTTAGGTTTAATTATAACTTAGGTTAGGATTTATTTTACGGGTAAATTTGTTATTATTTTAACTAGGTAACTATTAAATAGTTCTTAACTATTTAATAGCTATTGTACCTGGTTAAAATAATTACAAAGTTGCCTGTAAAATAAATATTAATCCTAAAATAGCTATAATATAATTATAATTTATATTGTAGCTATATTAGGATTTATTTTACAGGTAAGTATTTAGCTTTAAATAGGAATAAGTTATTTAATAAGAGTTAATTTATTTCGTTAGATGTAAATTATATTTAAGTTAGGGGGGTGTTAGTGTTAGTGTTAGACTTAGCTTTAGGGGTTAATACATTTATTAGAATAGCGGTGAGGTCCGGTCGGCAGATTAGGGGTTAATAATTGAAGTTAGGTGTCGGCGATGTTAGGGAGGGCAGATTAGGGGTTAATACTATTTATGATAGGGTTAGTGAGGCGGGTTAGGGGTTAATAACTTTATTATAGTAGCGGTGCGGTCCGCTCGGCAGATTAGGGGTTAATAAGTGTAGGCAGGTGTCGGCGACGTTGAGGGGGGCAGATTAGGGGTTAATAAATATAATATAGGGGTCGGCGGTGTTAGGGGCAGCAGATTAGGGGTACATAAGGATAACGTAGGTGGCGGCGCTTTGCGGTCGGCAGATTAGGGGTTAATTATTGTAAGTAGCTGGCGGCGACGTTGTGGGGGGCAGGTTAGGGGTTAATAAATGTAATACAGGGGTCGGCGGGGTTAGGGGCAGCAGATTAGGGGTACATAAGTATAACGTAGGTGGCGTTCGGCAGATTAGGGGTTAAAAAAATTTAATCGAGTGGTGGCGATGTGGGGGGACCTCGGTTTAGGGGTACATAGGTAGTTTATGGGTGTTAGTGTACTTTAGGGTACAGTAGTTAAGAGCTTTATGAACCGGCATTAGCCCAGAAAGCTCTTAACTCCTGCTTTTTTCAGGCGGCTGGAGTTTTGTCGTTAGAGCTCTAACGCTCACTTCAGAAACGACTCTAAATACCAGCGTTAGAAAGATCCCATTGAAAAGATAGGATACGCAATTGACGTAAGGGGATCTGCGGTATGGAAAAGTCGCGGCTGAAAAGTGAGCGTTAGACCCTTTAATCACTGACTCCAAATACCGGCGGTAGCCTAAAACCAGCGTTAGGAGCCTCTAACGCTGGTTTTCACGGCTACCGCCAAACTCTAAATCTAGCCGTTAGTATGGTATCAGGAGGGGGGCACATGATTTAAAGAATAAAGGGGTAAATCTGTCCGGGCCAGAGGCCTTGTGTAATTTTAGGGATTTAATGGCTTTTTTTATTTCCAGGGTTGTCATAGGAAGGACTAAGCTGTCTGCCTCATCTACCTCTAGCATAGGGAGGTGGAGGGAGGATAAGAAATTGTTTATGGCGTGAGAGTCTGATCTATGTGTAGAAGAGCTAGTTTCCAGGTTGTAGAGCTCGCTATAGTAAAACATAAAGGCCCTACCAATGTCTCGAGGGGCATGTAGAACTTCCCCTGAGTGGCTGATCTTTTGGATCCCTGTAGCCTTTGTTCTGGCTCTAAGCTTGGTGGCTAAAAGTCTATCTGCTCTATTGCCTTGGTAGTAGAAAAGCTTCCGGAACTGGAGTAAAGATTCTTGTACCCTAATCGTCTCCTTGGAAGTGATTTCAGATCTAATTTGGCCTATACGTGCAGCTAACACTGGGTTAGGATGCCGTTTATTTAGTATTTCTAAGGGTCTAAGTTCCACAAAGAGTTGGGCTAATGTGGCCCCTCTCTCACATCGTAGACGTGAAGCCCTTTTCAGGAAAGTCCCTCGGAGATAGGCCTTTAGAGTAGCCCATAGAATAGTGTCATTAGTGTGTTTGGTGTCATTGAGTTTAAAAATAAATCTTGTATGTCTGATGCGGTTTGCTGGGTCCAAGGGTTTTTGATCGGGGAATCTGCTAGTCACCAGGATCTCAGACCCCCCTCTGGGGGAAGTGGGTTAATTGTGGCTGTTACCATGTCATGGTCTGACCAAAGACAAATCACTATCTTTGCCAAGCGCAATCTATCTATGGTCCACAAATCTGTGAGCAGATAGTCTATGCGGGAGTATGAATGGTGTGCAGCAGAGTAAAGTGTATAGTCTCTCTCTGTTGTGTGTAGGAATCTCCAAATGTCGAAGTAATTGTATCTCATTAGTAAGTTGTGGAATCTCCCAGATGGGGGACTTGTTGCTTTGTTTGGGTCTATGTCCCTGTGTGAGCGTCTGTCTAACATGTGATCCCAGGTGGTATTGAAGTCTCCCCCAAGAGAACAGACCTTCGCTTTAACTGGTCCACCTTCTCCAGCAGCTTCCCCAGGAATGAGGATTGTTGGGTATTAGGAACATAGACATTAACTAGGGTGAACATGGTATCGTTCAGAGAACACACAATAATCAGGAATCTGCCCTCAGGGTCTCTTTCTATCATGATGGGGGTATATTTGATGTCTTGTCTAATAAGAATAGCAACTCCCCTTTTTTTATTAGTGTATGAAGCAGTCTCACATGTTGGGTATAAAGTAGATCTAAGGGTGTGGGGGGACAGGTCAGTCCAGTGCGTCTCCTGAATGTAGGCGATCGCTACCTTATATTTTCGCAGTTATCTTACCAACAGGCTCCTTTTCGTGGGTGAATTTAGTCCCTTGGTATTCAGGGTGGAGAATGTACACTCAGTCATAAGATGTCTGTTGGGGTGTATAGATGAAATCTCGGGTGTAGACCTGCTGCTGGGGAGGGGAAAAAGAGGGAAAGAGAAATTGACGGTGAAAGTAGAGAAGTAGAAGAGGGGTAGACAAAGAGGAGAAGATCATAATTTGCTGTCTCTTATTATTCTGGAAAAGGACATATACAATAGTGCGTACAAGCACTTTCCGCTGCTTTTCTGAAACCTCCATATGTGGAGGTCCAGAGTTACTCTAATATAGGCACTAGCTCAGTACCTATAAAATGGAGGGGAGTGTGAGGGAGACGGGGGGTCTACATCAAGGAAAAGGTTAGAGCTCAAGCTTCTAGACCAAATGTATTAGTCAAAGGGGTCTACCAATTTATCTTCTAGTAGATTCGTCCAGCCTTAGTTTAGCCATATAGAGGTGTGTGGGGTCTTATGGGCTAGGGAAAAGGTGGTTAGTACGAATAAAGTAGTTGGCTCCCAAGTTATGTGTACATTTGTGAGCCATCAAATTAATTAACCAAGATGCATATACTCAGATTTTAACTAGAGCCATGGTAACATTAAAGAAAGTGACCATAGTTCTTGTAGGAGTGATCACTCCAGAGCGGAGCCCCGACCCTCCGGAGTTGTGCTCAAGTAGATGATCCTATGTGGTAAGGTTGTCGGGTCCTTCAGCTGTTCTTTTAACGGGTTCACTCGTTTCCCTTGTATGGCGTGAGGCGTCCCTGTAGTCCTCACTCTCTAGTGTTCACCTCTGATAGACTTAGGTTGTTTGGTAGAAGTACCCCAGAAGCCTAAGGGCATATAGTAGGGTGTATATGCAGGTAATTTGCGTTTCTTTACCAATTTAGTAATTTAATCTAAACTTTATGCACAGAGCTCACTATAACTGCGTCCTCTCAGTTAGGCAGTTAACTCCGCCCCCCCGGATATGTTGGATTTTTTGTTTCAGTTGGGAGGTTTGGATGACTTGACTAAGCATTTTGTGGTTAGGATAGCAGTTCGGGTTTATGCAGGGGTAGGGCCATTAGGGATAGGAGAAGGCTGGTGGTTTTTTCGTTATTGGAAAAGGTGGTGGGGATGTTGCCTGAGGTTTGTGGATCTGAGTTTAAGGTTTTATTGTTTCGGACTGCTTTTGTTTTGGCCTTTTTGGGGGCTTTTCGGGTCTCAGAACTGGTGGGGAAGAATAAAAAACTGGCTAGCGGTCTTTGTTGGCGGGACATGTGTTTGAATAAAGGGGTGTTGGACATCTGGTTGCGGAAGTCTAAGACTTACCAGTTGGGTAGGGGTAGGCTGATTCATTTGAGTGCTGTTGGGGGGCTTTGTTGTTCTGTTGGGGCTGTCTTAGATTTCTTGAAGGTGATGCCGGAGGGGAGTGGGGCTTTCTTTATTCATAAAGATGGTTCCGTTTTATCTATTTTTCAGTTTGTGGCGGTTTTTAGAAAGGCCCTCGGTTTGTTGGGTGCTGAGGCTAGAGAGTTTGGTTCTCATTCTTTCCATATTGGAGCTGCAACGATAGCTCAGGGTTTGGGTTTGGAGCCTTCGGTAATTAAAAGAATTGGAAGATTGGGGTATGAGCGTTTCCGGGTGTATGTGAGGCCGGGGTTGGTGGTTTAGGGGGATTGCTAAATTTGATCCATTTTTCTGCAGATCCTGTGAGGTGTTGGCTGTGGGGCCTTCTTATGTGTATTGGGAAAGGAAGGCACAGCTGTGAAAGAAAACAGGGTCCAGCTTGGTTTCAGTAGGGAGGAGGTGTTGTTGAGATGGTTTGGGATCAGGGGGATAAGGTTGGTCCAGCTGGTGGAGACGATCTATAATTATGCCAGGCTCTTTTCTCCTCCGCATATTTTGGTTGTGCACCTGGGTGGCAACGATCTTGGTTTCATGGCGCAAAAGTTTCTAGTGGATCAGATTAAGTGGGACTTGGATAGGTTGTGTATGTTATTCCCAGGTCTGGTCATCGTGTGGTCGGACATTGAATGTACGTTAAGTTGGAAAATTCTAGTCGAAAGATGAACAGGATGGTAAGCAGCCATGTCAAGAAGTTGGGGGCCTCGCTTTGAGGCATGCTGAGTTTGAGGGGGAGTCTGGAAGGTGTTTTTCCTTACAGGAGGGGGTCCATTTAAACGAGGTGGGGTTACATTTATTTAACTTCACTTTAAAAGAAGGTATTGAAATGGCCATAGCTGTTTTGGGCGGTGCTCATTGGTAGGTCGAGCTGTGGCGGGGTGCTTGCCCTGGGTGTGTTTGCTTACGTCATTGTGTGGGTTGTTGGTACCTCCTGTTGGGTTAGACAGGAGAGGTGGGTTTCATGGGGAGGCGTGCCTTATGGTTGCAGTCACAGGAAAAAATGGATTTGGTGGGGCAAGCTCTGGTTTCTGTTTTTCAAAGTTATTTATGTTGTGGAAAAAGTTAATAAAACAAGCTGCGGCCTTTTTTATCCCACTTTTGAGTATGTGTTTTTTATTTGGGAATGGTTATGGGGTGAGCGAATTGAATAGACAATTTGGGGTCACTGGATTTCTCTCTAGTCCACTTTGAAATACATATTTACAGATAAAATGACAATCCTTTTTCTATGGTATGTTCTTACATAAAGTAATATTATAACCTTTTTATTGAGCCATATTGTTATATGAAGCAATAGGAAAACATGAATAGAACAGATACTTTGATAATCTATCTCTAGATAATGCATTTTTATGATTATATTAAAAATGCATGTAACATCCCTACTGTGTTTATGTTGATATCATAACATAATATTAAACTATAGTAATATAATGGTTAAATGGAGTGCTCTTTAAACCTAGTAGCTCAGTGGAAGAAAAACAAATTTACAAGGTAATGTAAACAAAACATATTTTGTTGCCTAATAAATATATAACCATTGAAAACATTAATGTAATGGCAATCATTGCTATATAGGTACAAAAACTTGTTTATTAAGGCATAAATCATATCACTCTGATAATTTAAATTGTGACATGAATTGCAAGATTTATATTAAAAAAGCCAATATATTTGTTTTGTGTAACTGAGGCTTCAATCATAATATACTCATGTTTGGCATAAATGTGTATTAGTCGATGTATAAAAAATAATATATACATGACGTGAATTGAACATGTCTTGATTAGTGCAATATGAAATGTATTATAAAGTGTTTAAACATATGTGAAATAATTACAACTAAAATTCACTCAACTTTGATGTTTTTGGAATGAAAGTTAATTACACCGATACTAGGGAGCTATTAAGATCATGCAAATTACTGCAAAATGTTAGCTTTATTCAGAATAAAGTTTGTTATTATAAAATAGTGTGCAACTCTCACAGATCACATGGCGGCCTAGAATACAAGTGGAGCCCAAAAATGTTAGTGCTATAATGTGTAATTCTGCCACCAATACTTCTTTGTAATTGTAAAACTTTGTAAACTCTAAATATAAGGAGGTATAAAAAAAAAGATGTTTATTCAAACATATTTAAAAAAGTTAAAGCAGGGAAGTGTGGACAGTCATCCTGATGTGTTTGGTGCTACAACTAGCGCTTAATCATAGGTAATCCGAACATCACAAATTATTTAAGATATGGCTAACCAATCAGAGACATTCAAGCACAGGCCAAACAAAACAAATTAAAATGTACAAAAATTACAATCATAATTTATACATGATGCTGATTAAATCTCAAAAATCCACTATTATCACCAAATGGTGTCTCAATAAAAGACAAAATAAAAGATAACACTAATGTATAAAATAGGAGATGTCCCATTCGAGATTAACTCCTTGGGGGAATATTGTGCATAATTTAAATATCAAAAATAATTATCTTCTAGTTAGACAGTTGTGCCTATCATCCCCTCCACCTGGCAATTTGACAATTTCAGTGATTTTGGCAGAAAATTTTGGAACATTAGAAAAATGTTCACAATAAAAGTGCTCAGCAATAACTGAATCATTGTCATTGTTTTTCACATGCTTTAAATGCTCACAAACCCTGTTGCTAAATTCAATGGACATCTATCCTACATACTGCATATTACAAAGATTGCATTCCCAAAGATAGACAAGACAACCCACATGCTTCTGCAATTAGCATAATACTGAAAGATCCTCTGGTGACAGTAGTTTTTAACTTATCAGCAGGTGACAATATTTAGCAGCACATGTGTGGTTTGCCACATCTATAGCTACCTTTGGAGTGCAACCAAGCAGTGGTTGATTTTTTGGTCTACCTAATCAAACTAGATGAGAGCTTAGATCCTTGAGTCATTGGTTTCCTGGAGACAAACTTGCAGTGCTTTATCACTAATCAATCTTCTCATCATTTTCAAGGATATGCAAGTCTTGTTTCAGTATCCCTGCTATATTATGAAACTATGGAGTAAACTCAGCACTAAAAATGACACTTCTGAATGCATGTTATCTCCGATCCCTCAGACGTCACTGTCTCAAAAACCGTCATGAGTCTGTAATGGATATCCTGATATGGGCTTGATAACACCTTAGTCAGTCAACACTAATTGCCGCTGAAACCACAGATGCAAGTTAAGGCTTTACTATGCAAAGCAGAAGCCATACATCAACACTGTCCAGAAGCACTGCCGACTTCTCTGGGCTTGGTCTCATCTGAGATGGACAGTAGCACTGTGGAAGTGGGCTTTGTGGTCTGAGGAGTCAACATTTCAAATAGTTTTTTGAAAAACCAGCCGTTGTGTTCTCCAGGAGCCAAAGAGGAAAAGGACCACCCAAGCTGTTATCAGCTTATTTTCCATAAGCCAGCGCCTGTCATGGTATGGGGGTGTGGCAGTGCCCATGGCATGAGTAACTTGCACATCTGTGAGGGCACCATTAATGCAGAAATATATGTATACATTGTGGAGCAACATATGCTGCCATCCAGATGTCGTCTTTTCCAGGAACGTCCCTGCATTTTCCAGCAGGACAATGCCAAACCACATTCTGCCCAGATTACAAGCGCATTGTTGAGTGTGGGTGGTAGCATGGCCTGCCTGCAGTCCTGACCTGTCTCCGACTGAGAAATGGTGGCATATTATGAAGCTCAAAAAAAGGCAATGAAGGCCCCAAACAGTTGCACGATTCAAGACAAGCATAATGGATGAATGAGGCAAAATTCCGCTTACTGAAGTTAACCAACTGGTTTCTTCAGTGCCCAAACCCTTAATAAGTGTTATTAAAAGAAAAGGTAATGTTACACAGTGGTAAAAAGTCGACTGTCCCAACTTTTTTGGAGTGTGTTACAGTCATCAGATTTGAAATGAGTGTATATTTTCAAAAATACATAGAAATCACAAAGTAAAACATCAAATAATGTGTTAATAATGTATTTTTAATATAATACAGGGTAAATTGTATTTTCAAATGACTCTTTTTGTTTCTTTTTTGCATTTTTTCATAGTGACCCAACTTTTTCGGAATTGGGGTTGTATTTAAAACTGCTTTATGAAAAATATAAATTCCTATCATGAACAAAACTAATAGTGTCTGGATTTCTCTCTCCACCAAGAGCTGTAGCAGCTGTCATTATCAACCAGGGTGAAAAATATTTCTAGTCATCACATTTAAATATCCTGTTAGTTTCAATATTAGTTTAAACAGTTTTATTTCTTTTTGTGAGCAATACATACTGTTAACATGATAAATTGACTCTTTAATTACTTTCCTAAGCATGATAAAACCATTTTTAGTTTGATGTCCCTTTTAAATGGTATTCACTTTTGGGATTCAACTTTGTAATGATGGAAGCTACTTAAAGGGACATGAAACCCAAAATTTGTCTTTCATGATTCAGACAGAACATACAATTTTAAACAACTTTTTAATTTACTTCTATTATTTAATTTGCTTTTTTCTCTTCTTATTCTTTGCTAAAAGGTTTATCTAGGTAAGCTCAGGAGCAGCAAAGTACCTAGGTTCTAGCTGCTGATTGGTTGCTGCAGAAATATAATGATTGTCATTGGCTCACCCATGTGTTCAATTAGAAACCAGTAGTGCATTGCTGCTCATTCAACAAATGATACCAATTAGATAAAAGAAATACATTAGAAAGTTGTTTACAATTGTATTCTCTATCTGAATCATAAAAGAAAATGTTTTGGTTTCATGTCCCTTTAAAGACACTCAGAGTTCAGTAATAAGTATAACAGGTATACATTGATCAGTGACATCTTGCTCAGGAATCAGGTTTCAGTACTTAATGACAGGTGTTAACAACATATGTCATAAATAATCCCACATCATTAGAAAAATATGAGTGGAATACATTTTATGGCTTTTTCATTTGACATCTTTAAAGCCTTTATCATTCACATGGAAGACACAATCAGCTAGATTACGAGTTGTGCGTTACGGCTCTTAATGCTGAAAATATGGTATTTTCAGCGTTAAAACAACATTGTAGCCTTTTAGCCTGTAACGCAACGTCAGTACCGCACTCGTAAAAATGATGTTTTTTAATGGGATTCCCATAGCGCTGGTATTACGAGTTTTGCGGTGAGGCTAAAAAGCGAGCGTTACACTCTAAAACGACAAGATCCGTACTGCCATCTAAAGTCAGTAGTTATGAGTGTTACGCTACAAATCTGTAACATAAAACTCATAACTAAACTGCTACAAAGTACACTAAACACCCATAAACTACCTATTAACCCCTAAACCGAGGCTCTCCCGCATCGCAAATACTATATTAAACTTATTAACACCTAATCTGCCACTTCCGACATCGCTGCCACTAAAAAAATGTATTAACCCCTATTCCGTTGCTCCCCGACAACTTCACAACTATAATAAACTTATTGACTCCTAAACCGCCGCTCCTCCCGCATCGCAAACTCTATTTAAATATAATTAACCCCTAAAATGCTGTCCGCCCACATCGCCCCCACTATACTAAAGTTATTGAGCCCTACACCGCCGCCACTAAAATAAACCTATTGACCCCTAAACCGCCGCCCTCCCTTATCGCAATCACTATTTAAATATAATTAACTCCTAATCTGCTGTCCGCCCACATCGCCCCCACTATACTAAAGTTATTGAGCCCTACACCGCCGCCACTATAATAAACCTATTAACCCCTAAATCGAAAGCCCACCAGAACAAAATATACTAAATTAAACTAGTAACCCCTAAACCTAACGCCCCCCCTAACTTTATATTAAAATATCAATTTCCATATCTTAAATTAAATTAAAACTCACCTGTCAAATTAAAAAAAAACTAAGTTTAAACTAACAATTAAACTAATATAACTATTAAACTAAAATTAAACTAACTACCAATTAAATAAACTAAAATACACATTACAAAAATCCTAACACTACTCTAAAAATTACAAACGATCTAAATACAAAAAATAAAACAGACTAAATTACAAAAAATAACAAACACTAAATTACGAAAAATAACAAACGAAATTATCAAAAATAAAAAAGAATTACACCTAATCTAATAGCCCTATCAAAATAAAAAAGTCCACCCAAAATAAAAAAAAAACCCTAGCCTACAATAAACTACCAATTTTTGGGCATTACCCCAAATATATTAGCTCTTTTCCCTGAAAAAAAAATACAAAGAGCCCCCAAACAGTAAAACCCACCACCCAACCAACCCCCCAAAATAAAAAACCTAACTCTAAAAAAAACTTAAGCTACCCATTGCCCTGAAAAGGGTATTTGGATGGGCATTGCCCTTAAAGGGGCATTTAGCTCTTTTACATGCCCAAATCCTAAACTAAAAATAAAACCCACCCAAAAAACCCTTAAAAAAAACCTAACACCAACCCCCGAAGATACACTTACAGTTTTTGAAGTCCCGCTTGAACGATCTTCATCCCGGCGGAGAAGTCCTCATCCAGGTGGTGAGAAGTCTTCATCCAGGCAGCCTTTTCAATCTTCATCCCAGCGGCGAAGTCCTCATCCAAGCGGCGAGAAGTCTTCATCCAGGAGGCCTCTTCAATTTTCATCCAGACGGCATCTTCTATCTTGATCCCGGCGGCGCGGAGTGGGTCCATCCTGAAGACATCCGGCGCAGAGCATCCTCTTCATACGGTCGCCGCCGTACACTGAATCTTGAATGCAAGGTACAAGATTCAAGATGGCGCCCGTATTATCACCTGTGCCAAAATATTCTTTCAATGCCATTTGTCGCTTGAATTTATAGAGATCCACTTGCAGAGAAAAATCATCAGCTTGCTCAGTTGGTATAAACTTCAAACCTTTAGTTAGCACACTTATCTCTGCATCTGTGATTTGGTGGCTGCTCAAGTTAATAATAATATCATCCATCACCGTCTCCGCCAATACCACAGTGGGCTTCCTCTTGCACCTCTGACCTCCTCTTCTTGTATGTGGCCTCTTCCATGCCCGTTTTTTGAGCGGGTGGCCATACCATGGGGGGTTTCGTTATTGCCGCTAGATATCGTAACCGTTGCAGGTTCATCATTACTGCTGTTACCAGAGCTGTCAACAGTATCCAGGTTCCTGGGTTTTTGGGGCCTAGTACGTCTATTCCTAAATTGTTGGTGTCTCTCCTCTGCCCCCAGAAGTCATCTGTATACTCGTTTCTCCTTGTAGTCAGTTGTTACAGCATCCCATTTTCTCTCCTTAAGGCTATTAATTCATACGAGGCTATTAATTCAGCCTTGTATGCATCCAGATCCTTTTTCATATTAACCAACAAGTCGCCTTCTTCCAGTTTAGATAAATGTTCCCTTTCATAGTTGCTAATTTCCTCATCCAATTGCTTAAGTATGTCACTAGCCTCAGTGATCACCAGCAAAATATGGTCCAGTGAACATTTGCTAAGTATCCCACACCATTTGGTGCAGAATACAGGATTGTTTCTACCAATCATGGGAACATTCTTGACTCTAAAGCCTTTAGGGATAAACATTTTTGCGATGATATGCTGATAAGTAACAGCCATGAAATCAATGTTCCTTTTCTTTAATTTGATCAAGTTATACAAATGATCCGGCTGTTCCCTTTTGGCTTTAATGACAATCTCCTCAAATCGTATTTTATTTGCATCCTCTTCAGTAAATTGAAAAATATTGGCACCAGGTATCACCTCAGTACTGTCCATTGATGCAGATTGTGTAGTATGTGCAGTTTGTGACATCCTGTCACAGCAAGAGCAAACACAGTCCAAACTGATAGAATTGCAGGGTGCTAAGGGTTAAAAATAATACACAAATCTTTAGGGGAACCCAGCACTCACTTACTGATCCAACTCCCAGGGTGCCAGCCAAATTAGTACACAATAATCCACAATGGTAGGCACTCACTGGCGTTTTAACCAAACAGTTTTTTACTGAAAATAAAACATACAGTAAACGTTTTTGGGCTTAAGCCCATCCTCAGACATACAGAATACATACACTTACCACCTTATATGTGCTACCGTTATGCTCGCCAAGTGCAAATGTTCTGCCGCATCAGGGTCCCCACAGAACACACATGGCGCTACTGCGCATGCACTGATCGGACTACGAGACACCATCTGGGCCAACATATCAAATCTAAAATTACATTCAAAATAAATTACAAATTGCAGTTACTGCATATACTATATAGAAATGTTGAACTGCATAGTTCGTTTTGAATCATAACCTACAAAACAACTTAAGTTATGGACTAATGGACAATCAAACATACAATATGTAATGTACAGAGGTTGGATTTACACCTCTAAGTGTAGTGGCATACAGTATAAATGGTGTAAAAACTGGGTCCAATTGCCTAAAACATAATGTATTCATATATATATATATATATATATATATATATATATATATATATATATATATATATATATATATATATATATATATATATATATATATATATATATATCTGGAGAAAAATGTGTTAAATACAGACATACAGTCAATTGGTAAACAATGCATTGACATATTTGTTGATATATCCTGTACAATACCCCGAACACCAACAGAACTTGGTTGGGTACTGAGAAAAATGGATGCTACAGGTGTAGTGGGTGAGTGACCTGTAATGGGTTGTCTCAGGGGAAACAATGTGTGCACCCTTGGAGAAACAAACTGTATAACATCAACTACAGGGTCACATGCACCACTACACATGTGGTATACCTATTGCATTGTCCCTGTGGGATGTTTTACGTGGGTAAGACCCAGGATGACCTGCGGGTACGTATGGCTAACCATCGTTCTGCCATACATACCGCACTCCGTATTGGCAGCTCTGAACAACCAGTGGCCCGACATTTTTTGTTATATAAGCACAATGTATCTGATCTTCGATACATGATTATTGATCATGTGCCGGCACCAACCAGAGGTGGCAATAGGGCAAAAATGCTTCTCCAAAGAGAATCCAGATGGATTTTCACTTTGGAGACATTGGTACCTAGGGGTTTAAATACCAATTTTGACTTTTTTATAACATCCTTTTTATAACATCTTTTTGGCATGGGGTTTGATTTTTTGAGATATCCAGTTCATTTTTGTGTAAAAGATTCTGGGGGATTATGTGGTCTTGTTTTCTGGGAAGTTAGTGTGCCCATATGTTCGGGGTATTGTACAGGCTATATCAACAAATATGTCAATGCATTGTTTACCAATTAACTGTATGTCTGTATTTAACACATTTTTCTCCAGATATACAGTATATATATATATATATATATATATATATATATATATATATATATATATATATATATATATATATATATATATATATATGAATACATTATGTTTTAGGCAATTGGACCCTGTTTTTACACCATTTATACTGTATGCCACTACACTTAGAGGTGTAAATCCAACCTCTGTACATTACATATTGTATGTTTGATTGTCCATTAGTCCATAACTTAAGTTGTTTTGTAGGTTATGATTCAAAACAATGTATGCAGTTCAACATTTCTATATTGTATGTGCAGTAACTGCAATTTGTAATTTATTTTGAATGTAATTTTAGGTTTGATATGTTGGCCCAGATGGTGACCCGTAGTCCGATCGGCGCATGCACAGTAGCGCCGTGTGTGTTCTGCGGGGACCCGGATGCAGCAGAGCATTTGCACTTGGGGAGCATAACGGTAGCACATATAATGTGGTAAGTGTATGTATTCTGTATGTCTGAGGACAGACCTAGGCCCAAAAACGTTTACTGTATGTTTTATTTTCAGTAAAAAACTGTTTGGTTAAAATGCCAGTGAGTGCCTACCTTTGTGGATTATTATATTCATATATAAATATATATATGTAGCAAGGAAAAAAACGGCAAGTCTCCAGGTGCTTAAATAAAAGAAAAATCTTTATTGTGGAGAATTAAAACAGGTATAAAAACAACTGTAGTAAGGTCACAGCATAAAACAGCGTCTTAGGTGTTTCGACAGCTTACTGTCTTATTCATAGACATAGTGTTAGTAAAACTTACTAGACTTATATACACATAAAAATAATTGTGTAATTAAGAACTGCTGAGACCTTTAAGGGATACAACTCCTCCTAACTAAAGCACTGAAACCTTTTACGATTAGAGAGAACATCTGGTGTACTATGTTTGAGTTCCCCTATATACACTGATTATAAGATAGAAGACAAAGTATGGCTACTTCACACTTGAAATTACGAATGTCCTTCAAAGAAACACAGTCCTAGATATATTAGGCCTTTTGAGATCAATAAAATTGTATCCACTACTGCGGTGAAATTATGAATACCGAATGATTACTCAATACTCCTGTCAGATTAGGTAATGTCCAGAAGAAGACCCAAATGCTAGGGCGAACTTAAACAACACCCTTGCACTCTGAGTATAATCCAGGACGTGACCCTACGACAACTTCTATAAAACAAGGTACTCACGATATGGAGCAGTGATGGTCTGAGTCCTCTAGGAAGAGTAATGGAGTTCTTGATATCAGCCAGATAGACTTCTGAATAGGGAACTGTATTCAAGCAGTACAGGAATAGTCCTCAACAGTACCAAGGTTGCAGGAAAAGACAACTTATTCTCAGACAGAAGGAGGGTAAACAATAAACAGTTAATAATGTTGGAGTTGAAACTTGAAATCAGGCACTTAGATGGTTAAGCACAGCGTAGTCAGTAATGCAAAGTCTAGCAACAGGAAACCAGACAGTTTGAGGGTTAGTCACCAGCGTGGTCAATACAGCAGAATTTGGCAACTTGTTATCTGGCAGTCTGAGGGTTAAACACAGCAAAGTCAGTAATGCAGATTTTGGCAACAGGTTATCAGGCAGTTTGAGGGTTAACACAGCGTAGTCAGTACTTGGTACTTGCAGAGTTTGTCAACAGGTTATCAGGCAGTTTGAGGGTTAACACAGCGTAGTCAGTACTTGCAGAGTTTTGCAACAGGTTATCAGGCAGTTTGAGGGTTAACACAGCGTAGTCAGTACTTGCAGAGTTTTGCAACAGGTTATCAGGCAGTTTGAGGGTTAAGGAGCAAAACAGAGTACTCACAGAAGCCATGAAGAAGAACAAACAAACGGGCACCAAAGAAACAGGAAGCCCGAAATAAGAAGCCAAGTCCTTATGTCAGCAGGAGGGGACGGCTCAGCCAAGCAGACGACCTGTCAATCAAGCACGCAAGGAGGACCGCCGGAGCTTCCCGGCGGCCAAACGTGACAGTGCCCCCTCCTCAAAGACCCCTCCGGGGGACCCGACTAGGCCTGGCAGGGTATCTCATGTGAAAAGACTTGACAAGAGCAGGAGCATGAACATGAGAGGCTGGTTCCCAAGATCGTTCAGTGATAGGTAGTGATGTTGCAAACATAAAATTTTCCGTTCACAAATGTGCCACCAGATAGGAGTGGTGTGTTAACTAGTACTATTCTTATCAGTTTAATCCCTGTTACGTCCCCTATCAGGGGACGTGTATATGGCATCGATTTTAGGAACCGGGAGATGGAAAAAGATGCTTGGTCGGTCCTCCTACTTCAAATTTGGGGCACTGCGCGTGCAATCTAATGTGCCACCAGATAGGAGTGGTGTGTTAAGTAGTTCTATTCTTATCAGTTTAATCCCTGTTACGTCCCCTATCAGGGGACGTGTATATGGCATCGATTTTAGGAACCGGGAGATGGAAAAAGATGCTTGGTCGGTCCTCCTACTTCAAATTTGGGGCACTGCGCGTGCAATCTAATGTGCCACCAGATAGGAGTGGTGTGTTAAGTAGTTCTATTCTTATCAGTTTAATCCCTGTTACGTCCCCTATCAGGGGACGTGTATATGGCATCGATTTTAGGAACCGGGAGATGGAAAAAGATGCTTGGTCGGTCCTCCTACTTCAAATTTGGGGCACTGTGCGTGCAATCTAATGTGCCACCAGATAGCAGTGGTGTGTTAAGTAGTTCTATTCTTATCAGTTTAATCCCTGTTACGTCCCCTATCAGGGGACGTGTATATGGCATCGATTTTAGGAACCGGGAGATGGAAAAAGATGCTTGGTCGGTCCTCCTACTTCAAATTTGGGGCACTACGCGTGCAATCTAATGTGCCATCAGATAGAAGTGGTGTGTTAAGTAGTACTATTCTTATCAGTTTAATCCCTGTTACGTCCCCTATCAGGGGACGTGTATATGGCATCGATTTTAAGAACCGGGAGCTGGAAAAAGATTCTTGGTCGGTCCTCCTACTTCAAATTTGGGGCACTGCGCGTGCAATCTAATGTGCCACCAGATAGGAGTGGTGTGTTAAGTAGTTCTATTCTTATCAGTTTAATCCCTGTTATGTCCCCTATCAGGGGACGTGTATATGGCATCGATTTTAGGAACCGGGAGATGGAAAAAGATGCTTGGTCGGTCCTCCTACTTCAAATTTGGGGCACTTTGGTGGCGGATAAGTCACGCAAGTCATCCGGCATTCAGAGATAAAATACAGCAGCGTGTGGACCATTTTTAGCCCAAGGCAGCTCATCTCATCAGGCCTTTTTTAGTCAAATGTATCGCCCAACTGTCAGTCCTTTCGGGATCCATCCCTCATTCATCTTAATAAAGGTAAGGTAATCTAGACTTTTTTGACCTAGGCGACTTCTCTTCTCAGTGACAATACCTCCTGCTGCACTAAAGATCGTTTCTGACAGGACACTTGAAGCGGGGCAGGCCAGAAGTTCTATCGCAAATTGGGATAGCTCAGGCAACAGGTCAAGCCTGCACACCCAGTAGTCAAGGGGTTCATCGCCCCTCAGAATGTCTATATCTGCAGTTAAAGCGAGGTAGTCTGCTACCTGTTGGTCGAGCCGTTCTCTGAGGGTGGACCCCGAAGGGCTGTGGCGATGCGTAGGACTTAAAAAGCTCTGCATGTCCTCCATCAACAACACGTCTGTAAAGCATCCTGTCCTTGCCGGCGTGGTCGTGGGAGGAGGAGGATTACTTTCACCTCTTCCCCTGTTAGATTCCCGTTGTGCTGTGACATCACCCTTATACTCTGTGTAAAGCATACATTTTAATTTATTTTGGAACTGCTGCATCCTTTCCGACGTGCGGTAATTCGGTAACATTTCAGGCACTTTCTGCTTATACCGGAGGTGTAGTAGCGTGGATACCCAGTACAGGTCGTTCTCCTTCAGCCTTTTTATACGAGGGTCCCTCAACAGGCACAACAGCATGAAAGACCCCATTTTGCACAAGGTTGGATGCCGAGCTACTCATGTCCCGTTCCTCATCCTCAGTGATCTCACTGAAGGTATCTTCTTCCCCCCAGCCACGTACAACACCACGGGTACCAGATAGGTGACAACAAGCACCCTGGAATGCCTGTTGTGGTTGGTCTTCCTCCTCCTCCTCAAAGCCACATTCCTCCTCTGACTCCTCTTCCTCACAATCCTCTTCCAGCGTTGCCGCTGGTCCAGCAAGCGATGCTGATAAGGCTGTTTCTGGTGGTGATGGTGACCACAACTCTTCCTCTTCACGCTCATCTACGGCCTGATCCAGCACTCTTCGCAGGGCACGCTCCAGAAAGAAAACAAATGGTATGATGTCGATGATGGTGCCTTCGGTGCGACTGACTAGGTTTGTCACCTCCTCAAAAGGACGCATGAGCCTACAGGCATTGCGCATGAGTGTCCAGTAACGTGGCAAAAAAAATCCCAGCTCCGCAGAGGCTGTCCTAGCACCCCATCATACAAATAGTCATTAACGGCTTTTTCTTGTTGGAGCAGGCGGTCGAACATTAAGAGTGTTGAATTCCAACGTGTCGGGCTGTCGCAAATCAAGCGCCTCACTGGCATGTTGTTTCGCCGCTGGATATCGGACAAGTGAGCCATGGCCGTGTAGGAACGCCTGAAATGGCCACACACCTTTGTGGCCTGCTTCAGGACGTCCTGTAAGCCTGGGTACTTATGCACAAAGCGTTGTACGATCAGATTACACACATGTGCCATGCACGGCACATGTGTCAACTTGCCCAAATTCAATGCTGCCAACAAATTTCTTCTATTGTCACAAACCACTTTGCCGATCTCCAGTTGGTGCGGAGTCAGCCACTAATCCACCTGTGCGTTCAGGGCGGACAGGAGTGCTGGTCCAGTGTGACTCTCTGCTCTCAGGCAAGTCAACCCCAAGACGGCGTGACACTGCTGTATCCGGGATGTGGAATAGTACCTGGGGAGCTGGGGGGGGTGGCGTTGATGTGGAGCAAGACGCAGCAGCAGAAGAGGACTCAGCCAAGGAGGTTATGGAAGAGGATGGAGTAGGAGGAGTAGAGGAGGTGGCAGCAGGCCTGCCTGCAAGTCGTGGCGGTGTCATTAACACCTCTGCAGAGCCACGCATTCCATGCTTGGCAACAGTCAGCAGGTTTACCCAATGCGCAGTGTAGGTGATATACCTGCCCTGACCATGCTTTGCAGACCAGGTATCAGTGGTCAGATGGACCCTTGCCCCAACACTGTGTGCCAGACATGCCATTACTTCCTTTTGCACAATCGAGTACAGGTTGGGGATTGCCTTTTGTGCAAAGAAATTTCGGCCGGGTACCTTCCACTGTGGTGTCCCAATAGCTACAAATTTTTGGAATGCCTCAGACTCCACCAGCTTGTATGGTAAAAGCTGGCGGGCTAAGAGTTCAGACAAGCCAGCTGTCAGATGCCGGGCAAGGGGGTGACTTTGTGACATTGGCTTCTTACGCTCAAACATATCCTTGACAGACACCTGACTGTGGGCAGATGAGCAGGAACTGCTCAAAGCGAGAGACAGAGTGGCGGATGGTTGATAGGGGGCAAGGAGGACAGCAGTGGTTGACGTGGCTGAAGATGCTGGACCAGGAGGAGGATGGCGGCTTTGTGTTTGTGTGCTGCTTTTACTCACGTGTTGATCCCATAGGTGTTTGTGATGTGCGATCATGTGCCTTCGCAAAGCAGTTGTACCTAGGTGGATGTTGGACTTCCCACGACTCAGTTTCTTTTGGCATAGTTTGCAAATGGCATCGCTGTTGTCAGAGGCAGACACAAAAAAAAATGCCACACTGCTGAGCTCTGCAATGACGTCATTCTGGTGGTGGCAACAGCAAGCGTTGATTGCCGTGCTGTCTGGCTGACCCCGGGTGCCGATGCATGCTGTCTGACTGTGCCACTAGATCCTTGCGACGAACTCCCCCGCTTCCAACTCGTCTCCTCCTCCTCTCTGTCTCCCCATCTGAACTTTCCCCCTGTTCTTCTTCTCTTCTAGCGGGCACCCACGTGACATCCACAGATGCATCGTCAACATCAACCACTTCACTTGTATCTGACAACTCAGCAAAGGAAGCAGCAGCGGGTACAACATCATCATCACACCGTACGTCCATGTGTGTAATGCTGCCTGACTGAGACATATCCCTGTTATCTACATCCTCTGGCAATAATGTTTGCGCATCACTCATTTCTTCCAACTGATGTGTAAATAACTCCTCTGACAGATCAAGTGAAGCGGATGTGGTGCTAGTGTTGGTGGTGGAGGCAGGCGGGCGAGTGGTAACTTGAGAGGTGCCCGAAGCTAAGCTGGAGGAGGATGGTGCGTCAAGGTTCCGAGCGGAAGCTGTAGAAGATTGGATGTCCTGTGTTAGCCAGTCAACTATGTCCTCAGAACTTTTCGAGTTCAGGGTACGTGGCCTCAGAACACTGGGCATCATTCTAGGGCCAAAGGGAATCACAGCACCATGACCACGACGGCCCCTGCGGGGTGGCCTGCCTCTGCCTGTAAAAAATTTTTCGATTAGTGGTACTATGCGTGCAAGCTAATGTGACAACAGATATGAGTGGCACTGTGCACTGGCAGAAGTTGGCAGAGTAGACGCTGTAGGCTTGACAAAAACGCTTGCAGACAGCTAACTGCTATTCAATCTAATACAGTCAAAAAAAAAAATTTTTTTAAATGTACACTACTGTTACACCAGTTATGAGTTGCACTGGTGTGACACTGTGCCCTGGCAGGCAGGCACTGAAACGCACACATGTGAAGGAAACTGACTGCTATTATTTCACAGTCAAAAAAGTGTTGTTTTTTTTAAATGTACACTACTGTTACACCAGATATGAGTTGCACTGGTGTGACACTGTGCCCTGGCAGGCAGGCACTGAAACGCACACGTGTGAAGGAAACTGACTGCTATTATTTCACAGTCAAAAAAGTGTTTTTTTTTTTTTTTAAATGTACACTACTGTTACAACAGATATGAGTTGCACTGGTATGACACTGTGCCCTTGCAGGCAGGCACTGAAACGCACACGTGTGAAGGAAACTGACTGCTATTATTTCACAGTCAAAAAAGTGTTGTTTTTTTTAAATGTACACTACTGTTACAACAGATATTAGTGGTGGCACTGGTGTGACACTGTGCCCTGGCAGGCAGGCACTGAAATGCACATGTGTGAAGGAAACTGACTGCTATTATTTCACAGTCAAAAAAGTGTTGTTTTTTTTTTAAATGTACACTAATGTTACACCAGATATGAGTGGTGGCACTGGTGTGACACTGTGTCCTGGCAGGCAGGCACTGAAACGCACACGTGTGAAGGAAACTGACTGCTATTATTTCACTGTCAAAAAAGTGTTTTTTTTTTTTAAATGTATACTACTGTTACAACAGATATGAGTGGTGGCACTGGTGTGACACTGTGCCCTGGCAGGCAGGCACTGAAACGCACACGTGTGAAGGAAACTGACTGCTATTATTTCACAGTCAAAAAAGTGCTGTTTTTTTTTAAATGTACACTACTGTTACACCAGATATGAGTTGCACTGGTGTGACACTGTGCCCTGGCAGGCAGGCACTGAAACGCACACGTGTGAAGGAAACTGACTGCTATTATTTCAGTCAAAAAAGTGTTTCGTTTTTTTTAAATGTACACTACTGTTACAACAGATATGAGTGGTGGCACTGGTGTGACACTGTGCCCTGGCAGGCAGGCACTGAAACGCACATGTGTGAAGGAAACTGACTGCTATTATTTCACAGTCAAAAAAGTGTTGTTTTTTTTAAATGTACACTACTGTTACAACAGATATGAGTGGTGGCACTGGTGTGACACTGTGCCCTGGCAGGCAGGCACTGAAACGCACACGTGTGAAGGAAACTGACTGCTATTATTTCACAGTCAAAAAAGTGCTGGTTTTTTTTTTAAATGTACACTACTGTTACACCAGATATGAGTTGCACTGGTGTGACACTGTGCCCTGGCAGGCAGGCACTGAAACGCACACATGTGAAGGAAACTGACTGCTATTATTTCACAGTCAAAAAAGTGTTGTTTTTTTTAAATGTACACTACTGTTACAACAGATATGAGTTGCACTGGTATGACACTGTGCCCTTGCAGGCAGGCACTGAAACGCACACGTGTGAAGGAAACTGACTGCTATTATTTCACAGTCAAAAAAGTGTTGTTTTTTTTAAATGTACACTACTGTTACAACAGATATTAGTGGTGGCACAGGTGGGACACTGTGCCCTGGCAGGCAGGCACTGAAATGCACACGTGTGAAGGAAACTGACTGCTATTATTTCACTGTCAAAAAAGTTTTTTTTTTTTTTTAAATGTACACTACTGTTACAACAGATATGAGTTGCACTGGTATGACACTGTGCCCTTGCAGGCAGGCACTGAAACGCACACGTGTGAAGGAAACTGACTGCTATTATTTCACAGTCAAAAAAGTGTTGTTTTTTTTAAATGTACACTACTGTTACAACAGATATTAGTGGTGGCACTGGTGGGACACTGTGCCCTGGCAGGCAGGCACTGAAATGCACACGTGTGAAGGAAACTGACTGCTATTATTTCACTGTCAAAAAAGTGTTTTGTTTTTTTAAATGTACACTACTGTTACAACAGATATGAGTGGTTGCACTGGTGTGACACTGTGCCCTGGCAGGCAGGCACTGAAATGCACACGTGTGAAGGAAACTGACTGCTATTATTTCACAGTCAAAAAAGTGCTGTTTTTTTTTAAATGTACACTACTGTTACACCAGATATGAGTTGCACTGGTGTGACACTGTGCCCTGGCAGGCAGGCACTGAAACGCACACGTGTGAAGGAAACTGACTGCTATTATTTCACAGTCAAAAAAGTGTTTTTTTTTTTTTAAATGTACACTACTGTTACAACAGATATGAATGGTGGCACTGGTGTGACACTGTGCCCTGGCAGGCAGGAACTGAATTGCACACGTGTGAAGGAAACTGACTGCTATTATTTCACAGTCAAAAAAGTGTAGTTTTTTTTAAATGTACACTACTGTTACAACAGATATGAGTGGTGGCACTGGTGTGACACTGTGCCCTGGCAGGCAGGCACTGAAACGCACACGTGTGAAGGAAACTGACTGCTATTATTTCACTGTCAAGAAAGTGTTGTTTTTTTTAAATGTACACTACTGTTACACCAGATATGAGTTGCACTGGTTTGACACTGTGCCCTGCCAGGCAGGCACTGAAACGCACACGTGTGAAGGAAACTGACTGCTATTATTTCACAGTCAAAAAAGTGTTGTTGTTTTTTAAAAGTACACTACTGTTACAACAGATATGAGTGATGGCACTGGTGTGACACTGTGCCCTGGTAGGCAGGCACTGAAACGCACACGTGTGAAGGAAACTGACTGCTATTATTTCACTGTCAAAAAAGTGTTGTTTTTTTTAAATGTACACTACTGTTACAACAGATATGAGTGGTGGCACTGGTGTGACACTGTGCCCTGGCAGGCAGGCACTGAAACGCACACGTGTGAAGGAAACTGACTGCTATTATTTCACAGTCAAAAAAGTGTTGTTTTTTTTTAAATGTACACTACTGTTACACCAGATATGAGTTGCACTGGTGTGACACTGTGCCCTGGCAGGCTGGCACTGAAACGCACACGTGTGAAGGAAACTGGCTGCTATTATTTCACAGACAAAAAAGTGTTTTTTTTTTTTTAAATGTACACTACTGTTACAACAGATATAAGTGGTGGCACTGGTGTGACACTGTGCCCTGGCAGGCAGGCACTGAAACGCACACGTGTGAAGGAAACTGACTGCTATTATTTCACAGTCAAAAAAGTGTTGTTTTTTTAAATGTACACTACTGTTACACCAGATATGAGTTGCACTGGTGTGACACTGTGCCCTGGCAGGCAGGCACTGAAACGCACACGTGTGAAGGAAACTGACTGCTATTATTTCACAGTAAAAAAAGTGTTGTTTTTTTTTTTAAATGTACACTACTGTTACAACAGATATGAGTGGTGGCACTGGTGTGACACTGTGCCCTGGCAGGCAGGCACTGAAACGCACACGTGTGAAGGAAACTGACTGCTATTATTTCACAGTCAAAAAAGTGTTTTTTTTTTTAAATGTACACTACTGTTACAACAGATATGAGTTGTACTGGTGTGACACTGCACCCTGGCAGGCAGGCACTGAAACGCACACGTGTGAAGGAAACTGACTGCTATTATTTCACAGTCAAAAAAGTGTTGGTTTTTTTTAAATGTACAATACTGTTACAACAGATATGAGTTGCACTGGTGTGACACTGTGCCCTGGCAGGCAGGCACTGAAACGCACACGTGTGAAGGAAACTGACTGCTATTATTTCACTGTCAAAAAAGTTTTTTTTTTTAAATGTACACTACTGTTACAACAGATATGAGTGGTGGCACTGGTGTGACACTGTGCCCTGGCAGGCAGGCACTGAAACACACACGTGTGAAGGAAACTGACTGCTATTATTTCACAGTAAAAAAAGTGTTGTTTTTTTTAAAAGTACACTACTGTTACAACAGATATGAGTGGTGGCACTGGGCAAGTGGGCCCAGTATACGCTGTGAGTCTGACACACACGCTGGCAGGCAGGCAACTGCAATTAGATTACACAGGAAAAAAAAAAAAAAAAGCAGACTGATGTTCTAGCCCTAAAAAGGGCTTTTTGGGGTGCTGTCCTTACAGCAGAGATCAGATGAGTCCTTCAGGACTGTAGTGGACACTGAATACACTAGCCTAGCTATCGATTTCCCTATTAAATCAGCAGCAGCTACACTGTCCCTCCTCTCACTAAGAATGCAGCTTCCGAATGAATCTAAAATGGATGCTGTCCAGGAGGTGGGAGGGTCTGGGAGGGAGGGTCTGCTGCTGATTGGCTGGAATGTGTCTGCTGACTGTGAGGTACAGGGTCAAAGTTTACTCAATGATGATGAATAGGGGTGGATCGAACATCGCATATGTTTGTTCGCCCGCCGCGGCGAACGCAAACAAGCTATGTTCGCCAGGAACTATTCGCCGGTGAACTATTCGGGACATCACTAGTGATAGGGTAGCCCTTCCAATGGACCAGGTAGTACAACCGATTGCCCCGTAGCTTGGAATCCAGAATCTGACTGACTTCAAACTCAGAAGCACCCTCTACGGAAAGTGGCAGAGGTGGTTTACTCTTGATGGAGTACCGGTTGTAGATGACTGGCTTGAGTAGGGATACATGAAACACAGGATTGATCTTGAGGGTCTTGGGTAAGGCCAGGCGGTATGTTGAAGAACAATCTTTGGTAACAATTCGAAAAGGACCTATGTACTTAGGACACAACTTTGTACAAGGTTGTTTTAGATGTATGAATATAGTGGATAAAAATACCCTGTCTCCAGTACGAAGTAAAGGAGCCCTACACCTTCTGCGATCAGCATATTTCTTGTGTCTTAAGGAAAAAGAGAGTAGATTTTGACGAATAAGTTGCCAATGTTTACTGAGATTTTTCACAATGCGATCTGCTCCAGGAACATCAGTAGAACTGGTAATCATAGGAAAAGTTCTAGGTTTAAAACCATAAGCCTCCTTAAAGGGTGAGGTCTGTAAGGAGGAATTGTAGCGTGAGTTGTGAGCTAATTCCGCTAAAGGCAATAACT